>NW_019384800.1:275857-307457 GCF_000671375.1 Centruroides sculpturatus | reverse complement strand
AATATGGTATGAAAAAAATCAAATACTACCGTATTTGATTTTTTTCATACCAAAAAAAAGTATTTGAAAAAAATCAAATACTACCGTATTTGATTTTTTTCAAATACTTTTTTTTCAAAAATATTTTTTCATACCATACTGAAAAATATTTTTCCGTATAATATTTTTCCGTATAATTTTTTTTCCGTATGGTATGAAAAATTTTTTTCCGTATAATATGGTATGAAAAAAAATCAAATACGGTTGTATTTGATTTTTTTTCATACCATATTATAATACCAATCTTCGATTTATTCTTATTTTAAATCAGTGAAGAAAGAGATTGAGGAGTAAGAAAGGTTAGAAAACTGTAATGTAGGACAATTTACTATTTTGTAATACACTAAAATGAAAATATTCGAATGAAATACATATAGGAAATTTTTCTGTGAAGTAATTTCTGGAGCTTCAAATTTTTTCGAAGTCTTATACAATCGAGTTTCCCAACCGATAGGTCGCGATCCCAGAAGATCTACAGTAAATTGATTCCTTAGTACTCGAAAATGGAATTATTTGAGTGAAAAAAAATACAGAAATTTTTTAAACTTTTATACAACAATGTTTTTCAAGCAGTAGATCGTGATCCCCTGGGAAGCTCTGGAGTAATTTACTGTTTCAATACACTAAAACGGAAATATTCGATTGAAAAAGATTTTAAAAATTTTCTTTGAAGTATAAATTTTAAAAAAGTTTTTTATGCCTGTAAAAAAGTTTCTCAACCGGTAAGTCGCGATCTTCAGAAATAAGTACAATACAAGTTTATTGAAGTTTTAGCTTTCCAATCGGCAGATCTCAATCTCCAAGGAAAATTTAAAGCAATTTACTGTCTTTCAATATACTGAACTAGAAATATTCGACTCTAAAATGTTGAGAAATATTGTTTTCTATAATATTTAGAAAAATATAAATTTATTTTTTCCATTTAATTGAGCAATAAAAGAAAATAAATTGTGTTAATCGATGAATTGTTAAGATAATATTTCGTTTAACAATAAAACTAAATACTTTATTTAAAAAATTGAATAAAAATTTTACGAATATTTGAGGCGTATAGTTTCAAAAACGGTCAACTCCACTTTTTCTGGATGGGAAACACAAGAACTGTGAATATGGCCCCTCTGTGAACTCCCATGGCTGTGAATATGGCTGATTTTGAAACTAACCTCCAATTTTTATCCCTGTTCTTTGTTTTGTGACTAGTTTAGAAATGCATAACAACCGCCATTGAAAAAAAAAATTGGAAAAATACATAAGATCAAGTGTTTAGCTAATTTTTTTAAAGATAAATTTAGTCGTTTTTAGAACTATACGCTCCATTTATTAAAAAAATCGTTAAAAATATAAAAGAAATACACAAAAATTAACAATATGTATATATATTATATATACATACATAATGTAATATTTAAATCAATAATTTTCAGATAAAATAAAATGGAAATAAATATTTAATGAACGTCATAAAAGAATTTTTACGTCATCTTATTCAAATGTTTGATAAATGAAATATTCTTTCAAATGGAATTTATATGTAATCGAAAGCGGGAATCAAATTATTTGAATTTTTGAACTGACGTCAAACTGAATTAGCACGTGCTATAAACTTACGTTCGTATGATGTCACAATAGATAAAAGACCGTGAAGCTCCGTACAGCCATCTGTTGAGTAGAAAATGAATTTGATGAAAGAAAAATGTCCTTCAAAAGTCCCTTCGATTGGACGGATATTGCTTCAAGAAAACGAATTTACTCTACTCTTCCGAATCTATTTCGGTGTGAAATGCGATGCAATCTATACTTACTTAGTGTATATATAATTTTATTAAAGTATTACACAAAATATATGATTTAAAATATCAATAAAACTTAGTGAGCTCACAATTTACTTTTTTAATTAAGTCCACTTAAAATGCAATAACAAACTCTTTCGATGTAGAAATAATTTTAAAGATTCACATAAGAGAGACTCCCCAACCGATAGGTCGCGATCCCAGAAGATCTACAGTAAATTGATTCCTTAGTACTCGAAAATGGAATTATTTGAGTGAAAAAAAATACAGAAATTTTTTAAACTTTTATACAACAATGTTTTTCAAGCAGTAGATCGTGATCCCCTGGGAAGCTCTGGAGTAATTTACTGTTTCAATACACTAAAACGGAAATATTCGATTGAAAAAGATTTTAAAAATTTTCTTTGAAGTATAAATTTTAAAAAAGTTTTTTATGCCTGTAAAAAAGTTTCTCAACCGGTAAGTCGCGATCTTCAGAAATAAGTACAATACAAGTTTATTGAAGTTTTAGCTTTCCAATCGGCAGATCTCAATCTCCAAGGAAAATTTAAAGCAATTTACTGTCTTTCAATATACTGAACTAGAAATATTCGACTCTAAAATGTTGAGAAATATTGTTTTCTATAATATTTAGAAAAATATAAATTTATTTTTTCCATTTAATTGAGCAATAAAAGAAAATAAATTGTGTTAATCGATGAATTGTTAAGATAATATTTCGTTTAACAATAAAACTAAATACTTTATTTAAAAAATTGAATAAAAATTTTACGAATATTTGAGGCGTATAGTTTCAAAAACGGTCAACTCCACTTTTTCTGGATGGGAAACACAAGAACTGTGAATATGGCCCCTCTGTGAACTCCCATGGCTGTGAATATGGCTGATTTTGAAACTAACCTCCAATTTTTATCCCTGTTCTTTGTTTTGTGACTAGTTTAGAAATGCATAACAACCGCCATTGAAAAAAAAAATTGGAAAAATACATAAGATCAAGTGTTTAGCTAATTTTTTTAAAGATAAATTTAGTCGTTTTTAGAACTATACGCTCCATTTATTAAAAAAATCGTTAAAAATATAAAAGAAATACACAAAAATTAACAATATGTATATATATTATATATACATACATAATGTAATATTTAAATCAATAATTTTCAGATAAAATAAAATGGAAATAAATATTTAATGAACGTCATAAAAGAATTTTTACGTCATCTTATTCAAATGTTTGATAAATGAAATATTCTTTCAAATGGAATTTATATGTAATCGAAAGCGGGAATCAAATTATTTGAATTTTTGAACTGACGTCAAACTGAATTAGCACGTGCTATAAACTTACGTTCGTATGATGTCACAATAGATAAAAGACCGTGAAGCTCCGTACAGCCATCTGTTGAGTAGAAAATGAATTTGATGAAAGAAAAATGTCCTTCAAAAGTCCCTTCGATTGGACGGATATTGCTTCAAGAAAACGAATTTACTCTACTCTTCCGAATCTATTTCGGTGTGAAATGCGATGCAATCTATACTTACTTAGTGTATATATAATTTTATTAAAGTATTACACAAAATATATGATTTAAAATATCAATAAAACTTAGTGAGCTCACAATTTACTTTTTTAATTAAGTCCACTTAAAATGCAATAACAAACTCTTCAAATGTATTTATCTATTTATGAAATTATTAAATTTTATAAATTTAAAATATATAATGCATTAAAAAGACGAGGAAATAAGAATACGTTTCAAATTTTAATTATAAATAAACTATCATATTTAAAAATAATTAATTATTTATCCTGCATTATTTATTCTGTAAACACATGACAAACCAATAGTATATTAAACGTTTTTAAGACAAATATATCTTTTAATATCTTTAAATTCAAAAATATATACCTCAATTTTAAGATAATTTAAACCTTAAATTAAAAATCTTTTTAAAAAAGCCCGAAAAGTCTTTAAAAACACTATAAAATCTCAAGTAATTTTTAAAGAAACCTTAAAAATCTCAAAAACTTTTCTTAAAAACACTAAAATACTTCTATTTTATTATTATTAATCATAGAAAACTTTATGATGTTTTTTGTTATTTTATAGCGTAAGTGATATTTCCTTTAAACTTAGCTATTAATAAAAAATAATAATAATCTTAAGTCATTTTAATGTATATAATAATTTAACAGGTGTAATGAAGATAATTGCCGGATGAGTTAAGTTAAGCAATCTATTTTAAGTTACAGATAAAAATATTCTAAGCAGTTTTGCATGAAGTGTAAAGTGATGGATGTCATTCCAAGACCAAGTGCAACATATGCTAAAGCTATAATATCCGTATATCTTGGCGTAACTACAAAAACCACAACAATACTTAAGATATTAACTCGAATACATTTACTAAAAACATAAATTATACAAACAAATAAAGTAAAAAAAAAATTATAAAGAGGTTGAGCACTAGAATAAGACACTTACATTTAAGGGAGAAAAACGGTAAAAAATAAATCACAAAGACAAAAAAAAGTGTAAAAAATTTCTGAAAATTATTATTTTAAACTAATTTTTATATGCAAATTTAGGGAAATTTAGAAAATGAAAGTAAGATAAATTAAAGAAAAAATTATCCTTTAAATTATTGTTTATATTTATAATATTACAAGGTGTTCTTTATAATTTGTTTTAAATATAAATTTGGGAAAATTTAAGAGATAAAAAGTAAGAGAAATGGGGAAAAAAAATGTAATAGTACACAAAAAATTCGCTGAATACGTAAAAATAAATATAATATTAGGAATAAGTTTATTTGTATTTGTTTATTTGTTTGTGTTTTTCCCCCTGTAAAGAATTAGAACGAATGCAAAATATATCAAAAGAAGCGTTTCTAAAAATAGTCTCCTAGGGTCTGTAATTGGTGCACTGTTGTATTGATCGGAGTTAGAGGAAGCTGGTATCGTCCCATTCCTCAGTTAAGAGGTGGAGAATGAGTAGTAAGCGTGGGCATCCACCTCCGCAATGACTACGTTTCTATGTTTAGAAACAAATTCTTTTTTTTTCTTTTTATTTCTTGTAGTATCATGACTTCTTATATCAGACCACCTATCTTTCTTCCTTTAAGAAGAAGCAGCTGCTGCTATAAATTAAAATATATTTTACTGTTCATAAATATTAAAGTTCTTAAAGAAGTGTTACTAAACCATCAAGTGAAACGTTATTAATTAAGGAAGAGGGGAAAAAAATAAAAAATTTATGGTGAATTTGCTAATTTAAATCTTGGTTTTATACATTAAACTTATATATTTTTTATGTACTAATATTTTTATTATTATTTTAAATAGCATGTTAGAAAGAGATTTCCGTTGTTTTAGTGAATGTCACTTGAACTTATGGATTGGAATAAACTGATTAGTTTAGTACTAATTTCATTGAAGATCCTTTTATATATTTACTTAAATTATGTTATCCTTTACTTAATTTATAATACAATACAAGTGTACAAGTGTAATAATTAAATGAATAGTTGAGTATTTCTAACAAGAGAGGAATAAATTTTCAGATAAATCAACTTATATATATTTCATTTCCTTTTAAAAAATTTTTAAATAAAAGAAAATTAAATTAAGTTTTTGTATTCTTTTAAAATTATTACTTTAAACAAGCAACAAGAAAAAAATTAATACACTAAATATTTGTTTTGTAATATACTTGTTTATCAATAGATGGCGGCACCTGTTCAAAGTCGCTTTTTCCATATCTTTATCAGCATCTGGGATTATATTTTAAGTCAGAATTACGGTTTTGTGTAATAAAAATGGAAAGAAAAATTACTTTTTACACAAAAAACTCACAATAAACTATTTATAAATCGTTGAAATTGTTATTCACAACATATAAAATATGCTATAAATAATTTTATTATCTGAAAAAACTGGTTTATGGTATATCTACATATTTGATATTATTACTGACATGCAAATGAATTAATTAAATATATTTACAATTTAAAATATTTTTAATGAATAATTTATTAGCTCTAACACATATAAAATTTGCTGGATAATTTATAATTTTAGTATTTTTATCAATAATTCAGTGATTTATCATTCTTTGAATCTGGTGTGTGATAATTTTATCTGATAAAACTATAAATTAACCATTAAAATATTTTTAATGATTATTATAATATTAAATTAATGAAAATAAATTAAACAATTATTAGTATTTTTATACATTATTATGAGATTAAGAATTTGCAACGTTTGCATTCGTAACTATTAAAGAAACCCATCAAGTTTTTGATTTATTACATAGAAAACTTAATACATTAATTATAATTCAAACAGAATTCAAAATAAAAACGTTACTAAAGAATATTTGCAATAAAAAATTAGAATTTTATTACGGTATTTTTAATATAAATTTAGCATTATAATCTAATAAATATTTCTAAATTGAATGCATGAATACAAATTATATAAGTTTAATATTTAGATACAGGGTGAATCAAAAGTCAGTTAACCATTATAAAGTCTCAATTTTGTTTTATTTTGTAAGACAGAAACACGTTTAAACCCAATTTACGTCTGCAAAACACGGTTAACTGACTTTCGAGTATAAACACACAGCGTATATATGTATGTATGTATGTATATTTTGTGGCTTCTTTAAAACTGGTGTAAATTAAAGTGATTTATAAGTTTAATAAATAATCTTGCAAAGTAAAATATTAACTAAAGAGATTAAAGTCTTAAACTTAAACTTTGCGAAAGATTAATGTGTAAAGTAGAAAGAATTATAGACTTAAATATTTTTGGTGAAGTTTCAATTCAAGCAAGAAAAAATTCATTTAAAAAACCATAAAGATAAATGAATAATTAAAAGTTAATATCTAAAAAAAAAATATTATTGTATATATTTTATTATATACGTATTTTACTATGTATATATACACATAATAAAATACATATATATCTTAATGTTTTTATTTAAAAAAAAGAGGGAAATTTATGTTTAAGTCTAACATTTATCTTGTAAATGTCATTTTTTTGCCTTCATTCTAATGAAAAATTAGTAAAGATTAATCTATCTTAGAAAATGTCAAAGATAAAATAAATTCTCATATAATAATGTCATATAAATTTAATTTTTTCTTCAACAGAATATAAATAATAAGAAATATACTAAATATTATAATTTTTAAAAAATCTTTATAAATAATTTCAACATAATAAATCAATTAATTATAAAAAATTATAGATACAGTTGTCATTTACTAAAAAATTCCACCTCTCAGAGATAATATTTAATTTTAAAAAAATGATATTGAACATTTAACAGCAATATAAGTTGAATGTAATTTGAATGTAAACCTTTGGGCAATAAATCTGAAGTGGTTCTATCCAAACTTGATTTTCAAAGCAATTGCAGTAATAACATCAAATTGCCCAAATACAAGTAACTAGATTTTAAGAAATTTACTTCAATAAAGGTTTCATCAATAGAAAAGTTATTATTATTACAAGTGTAAAAGATTTTTGCAGTTTTGATGATAATAAAAGTTGTTGAGAACTGTAAAATTTTATTTTCCAAATTGTATATTTTTAAACCTAAATAAAGATTTAATGTGAAAACACATATAAAAACATTCTATAAATATCTTAAGGATTGTGTCATTAATGATTCACATTATAAAAAATATACTTGTGTTGGCTTATATAGTTGTGCATTATAGTTTAATTTATATGCTGAACTTTCAGTTAAATTATCAAGCAATTGAACTATTTGGACGTGTAAATCAATATGGATCTTTAGAATTCTATAATAAGTACAAAAGTATTTCTACTACTTATTTTAATAGTCCCATTAAACTCTATAAAAATTTATATTTTCATGTATAAAAACACCGTAAATCCGCCATGTTGGCTTACGTAGTTGTGCGTTATAGTTAAATTTACATGATGAGCTTTCAGTAAAATTATCAAGCACTTGAACTGTTGAATAGTTTATTTGAGCGTGTAAATCAACAAAGGATCGTCAAGAGAACATGTATAACAATATTAGCAACAAGGGCTATAAAATATTTCTTTTATTCATTTAAACAGTTCCCTTAAACTGTATAAAAATTTTATAGTTCAAAGTATAAAAACACTTTAAAACCGGACATAGAAAAGGATTTACCATCCTCCGCAAGAACTAGCACCTATTAAAATTCCAAAAAAGAACTTTTTTCCTTTATTTATGTCTTGTTTAGTGTTTATTTTTCGAGTGTTAGTATGTTTTTCTTATTTTTTTTTACGCCTTCGCCTTAAGATAACCCGAGAGAATTAAACTCCTACGTGTTGACCGTGTGACCGTTTGATGCGACTTTCTGCATGAATGATAGCGAAGGTTTATCGTCAGAAAGAATGGATCAAGATAGAAGTTTTAACAATTAGTAAATAGTTTCATTTTTATTTATTTAAACAATTTTTATGCACTCTTTCTGATGTAAACTTATTAAGCTAACTTTCTTTATTAAAATCTTCACTAAATCATTAAATTAATCATACCTACAATATTCATTTATATAAAAATTAAATTAATTATTAATGTTATTTCACACGTGATATATTCTTTTAAAAAATAATTACATAAAAAAGTTTTACGTTATCAATTGATGCATCTGTTGATATCATTATGTACTGTACTTAATTGACTAACCATTATCGATCATTTTTTTCTTTTCAATTTATGTGCTAAAAAATAGAAAATAAAAAAAATATTGTAAAACTTTCCATAAAATCTATAAAGTCAGTTTAAAAAATAGAGGTTAGACGACTTTTTAAGTTCGAAAGAAGCAAATGGCAGCGATTCTTGCGAGGAAGACAAATAGAATCAATTCTTTAGATCTTATAAACTTCTCTAGATGTTAAAAATAAAATTTGACAGTCTTTTATATCATTTTTTATCAATTCGATTCGACAATTTTTCAAATAATCTTATATAAAAATCAATACAGTCTAAATAGAAAAAAAAATTACATTTATTCGCTCCGAAGTTTTTTGTCCTTTTCTTTTCTCTATTTCCCACCATATCACATGTCAGTCGTATGAATGAAACATTATTCATGTATACAACATGTTAACAGATAATCATACAGGTTTTTTCTTAAATGTTTATCTACAGTAGAAAATTATAGAAAGTATGTTACAAATTTATTGTAAAGGATAGTCTCGAAGATCTTTAATTAACTTCAAGAATAATTTTGTAATTTATTTTTAATTTTCGAAGAACAGCGAACAAAAAAAAATATATATTATATAGGATTAAGTAGTTTATTTACTTAAACATTCTTTAAGTAGAAAATATAGTACATTGAAAACTTTTTGTAAACGTTTCATGAAGATCCACAATTAATCTGAAGAATGGATTTAGGATTCTGCTAAATCTTCACAAAATAGCAAACAAAAAAACCGCTGTATGATTAAATGTTTATGTACTGTACAATATTCTGTATGCAAAAATTACAGAAGTATGTTACAAATTAATATATTAGGATTTTCATGAAGAGCATCAATTAATTGTAAGAATAGTTTTCTTAAATCTTCACGGAGGAAACAACGAGCAAGAATATTTAATCATACTTAACAAATATTTATCCACAGCATTGTTTTACGTATAAAATTATTGTAATGGATTATCATGAAGGTCACAATTACTTTGTGGCCTTCATGATGATCCTTTTTCAAGAATAAATTTGTAATTTTTTTTAATCTTCTCGAAATAGACAGCAAATAAAAAAAGACTTGTTATGTATGATTAAATGTTTATTTTTAGCATTCCGTAAAAAGAAAATTATAAAAATTATGTTACAATTTACTGTAAAAGATCTTCATAAAGAGCCTCAATTAATTTCAAAGATGAATTTGTAGTTTTCTTAAATCTTCTTCACAGAACAGAGAGCAAAAAACACTTAGCACTTATTTAATTATAAAACTGACAGAATATAATTTCCTACTACGAATTTATGCATCAATCGACCGAAATTTTTATTATATCGTACCACACTGTACTAGTTTTTGGTGATATCTAAAGTCTCATTTATTGATTAAATGTCATCCCGTATAGGTGTACGAGTGTCAATTGATCCTGATAATAATTTTATATTTTATCTTAAATTTTAACAATTTCTACGTAAAGAGCTTCTATACATAATATACACAGAAAAAAAATTTATTTATGTGAATAAGTATTAGATATACAAAGTTAGATATAAAAATAGTTAGATATTTATTTGTATAACATCTGTATATATTTCAGTCAAGGCACGAATTTTGCTTAGTTAGGAGGGGAAAAAACGCTTTTAACCAAGTTTTATATATAAATTTAGCTACATGATATATTTTAAAAATTTTATAAATTAAGATAGTTTTAATAAATATATCAGTATAACAGGAAAAGCAAGATAAACAGGATACAAGCCCACAGTTGATTTGAATCATTGTCAAGTTTAATTGAACCGGTTATTTAGGTAGGGAAGTGGTCATGTTTCTTAGAAAAGTGATAAATGCCTGTTCATATTTTACTAAAGAAAATCGAGATAAAATATTTCTTTAATTAGCAAATGGCTAGAAGTACCATTTGCTAATTACAATTTTTGAATTTTAGTTTTTCTTTTTATTCTCCAAGGCTAAATTGATCGACTCCATGTTATAAAACTGATAAAAAGGGAAAAAAGGAAACATTAATTTCACTCGGTTACAACTATCGAAAATCGATTTATAACATTCGTTTCGTCTATTTGCTTTGATTGTTCCAATTTTTATTCCAAATCTTTCTATCAACAGATCTATTTTTAAATGGACAATCTTATCTTTTACGCCAAGAAAGTATTCGAGATTTTATCTTTTACAATACAATAAAAAATGCCCCTTGGGCGAACAATAATAAATCGTTTTTTATTGTTCAAAAGAATTGATGTTTGTTGTTGTTATATTTTTTAAAAATTTTTGACATTGTTACATGTGAATCTAGTTGTATAAACANTATTAAATGCTTTAAAAGTAATTTATTAAATAATTTAATTATAAACCTTATAAAACATAATTAAGCAAAACATTTTAGAATTTTCAAAAATTAAGCTTAAAATTAAATAATTTGAAGACATTTAATGTATTAGAAAATATTTATAATTCTTTCGATCTTCCTGAATTTAGTTTATTGGAACATTTAGATAAAATATACTAAATAATTTAATTACGAACGTTATAAAAACTCGACAAAACATAAATTTATCCTTCATAATTAATCAAGACATTTAAAAATTTTCAAAGAAAAAAAAATTAAGATTGAAATTACATAGTTTATACCTTAAAACGTATTCGTAAATATTTATAATTCCTTTCAACTTCCTGGGTGTCACGTTTTAAGTTTAAAATCTTACAAAAATTGCGGATTAAACAGAAATTTATACAGCATAATTAATGAGAACGTTTAAAAATGTTAAAAAAGAGCTTAAAATTAATAATCTGAAGACATCCATTCGTTGAAATTCGTTGAAAATGTTTATAATTCCTTTAGCCTTGCCGAATGTACGTTTTAAATTCTCATTTTATAATGTCCTACAACAGGAATTATCTTAAGTAGGAATTATATTAATAGAATGTAGATCAATGATAATGTTTACCAAATATAAAAATCACTATTCTCAATCAAAACTAAAAAAGTAACTTTCCAATTTTCATTTCTTCTATTTGTTTTACTTTGTTAGAAATACCAGAAAGTTGAGAATATTAGAAAGACTACTTTTATTTGCAGTTAATTCTGTACGCTTCGACAGATATGTCAAGATGTCAACAGTGCGTTGTCAGTGAATAAACAAATCATGGAGAAAAGAGCATCAATGAACTGTTCCAGAACAAAAAATCTTCATCTATATTTAGTTTAATGCAATCAACTGAAATGATAAATCCTTAGAAAAATAAATTACAGCATTCAGTATATGTTTAACGTTTAAAATTAAGTATACTTACAAATATATTTGACATTTAACGCTCTCTCCGTATGAAATTTTTATCAAAAATTAGAAGTTTATATTATATAAAATTGGATTATTTTGACAAGCGGTACGTTATAAAACTAAATTAATAATAACATTACTAAAATCAATAGTTCTTATTCTATTCGAGATAAATTAAATTACATAGAACAATACTCTAAAGAAGAATATCACAGCTAACGAATCAATTAATTTATATCAATCGATAACTTAAAAATGCGAGTATTAAGTTTAGACGTTCTCATTTTCCTTTAGATCATATTACATTGATAACATATCAGCCAGTTAACACACAATCACGTGATATACTTGATATTTAACAATTTTAACAAGTAAATAGCGTGCATCATATTAATACAGTAACACTCCGTCTAAATCGAAACAGTTGCAGGAAAGTAAAGATTTTGAAACTCGATTCACGAATAATAAATTATATTCCTGTACATGTTATTATGTAAATAAATAGCTTAAAAAGTAATTTTTTCAACTTAAAAACAAATTGCACCTTAAGGATCAGATAAATGAAGCAACCAAGTAGCAAGAAATCAATAAAACCACACACACAATTGATATATATGCTATGCTTTAACACCTAATGACATATTTATGTTTATAAGGTCAACAGACACCGAAACGTCTGCTTATATTTATTACTACGAATCGATACATCATATTATTTTACTTTTAAGTACGAAATCTTGTTATTTATAGTACACTTATACCATATATCCTAGCTACAAATAGAAGGTTATTGATAGGTACGCTGTCGAGAAAAATATGATATTTGGTAAATTTAATAGTAAAAAATAATGAAATCTTCTTCAACACTTCATAATTTAAAGCTGTTAACAAAAAGTTTTTAAAAAAAGAAAGAAAGAATGAATGAAAGAGATTAAAAAAGAAGAAGAAAAACAGAATTGAGAATTTCTGGTCAAAGAACTCACGAGAGACTATTTCAATCAAGTGGAATAACGTCTAGAGTTGATAAATAGAACATTTATATTAAAAGGAAGACCGTTTGTGAATTATTTCTGATGTGTGATGGCTTTATTTAAGAGAATCTCTCATGGAGAAAGATTTTTCTGATGCGTAGGGGATGAGAGAAGATGACTTATGCATGAATTTGGAATACCTCCAATAATGTTGAGAGGCAATCACATTGATGCAAACTGGAATCTTATATTTAAGTATTATATAAATTTTTATATATATTATTCATAACAATGTGCTTTTCAAATACAACTATAACCAAGGTAATCTATAAATTCAAATAACCCATATTTACATAACTTAGTATATATAATATTGCAAAATGCATGTAAAAATATTGATAATAGACTTCAAAAAATCATATTTTAAGTGAACCTATTTATTATAAATTTAAAAAAGAACCTTTTTTATTAAATATATTAATGGAAATATCAAAACTTTTCTTAAAGTATCATAAAATGATGATGTTTTAATCACTCATTCAAGATAGTTCTATAGTGTAATTAAAGTCACCTTCAGAATAGTTCTGTACAGTAATTATTTTAAACTTTTCTCTTTTTTTTTTTCTAAATCTGACTAATGAAAAAGAACTAATGATATAAGATAAATAGGGTACTTCCAAATTTAGAACTTTGTATCAAGTAATTGTGATGCTTTACTGCTTCTTCTTAGTAGGATGATCAGGTTTTTAATGTATACTTTGTATACATTCAAGTGTATGTTTATATGTACTGTACATATATATATATATTTCAGGAAGAGAAAGCGAAAAATTATCCTTGCAAACTCTATTGATGTTATGACATCATTAATTATTCAGATGATCCTTTTAATCTCAATGGCTTTACTGTTGAAAGATGAAGGTGGATATTTAAGACAAGCGATTCTAGGATCCAAGCCAAGAGTTCTTTCCAAGTTTACTGATGAAAGTGGGCGATGACGTCAAAAATATATTACGTACCTCTGGGAAATCACTTTATTTATAACATTGTTTCATGTAAAACGTTTGATTTTTCCCCCTTAAAAATCTTAAGCATTAGAAAAGATTTTAAGCAATTGTATTCTTATTATTATTACTACTACTTAAATCTTTTCCTCTGCAGAAAGTTAAAATAAATAAATAAATAAATAAATAAAAGATTGTATCGTATTTTTAAAGATTGATGTTGGTGTTTAAAGTTTAAAATTAAACACATTTACAAATATATCTGACATTTGATGCATTTCTTACAAAATTTTTTTTATCGAAAATTTATATTATTTTGATATATGCCACATTATAAAATAGCTTTAATTTTAATTATTTACAGCAAACAAAACGTAATTTATGTATTAGTANACGTTGTTTGTAATGAAGATTAATTACCTACATAATAGAAAGTGTATCGTACTTCCACGTGAGAGTCAGGGTTCGATTCTCGTGATTTTTTTCGCATTAAAAATTTAAATTATGGGAGGAACATTTTTAATTTAGTTCACATTAATTTTAATATTAAGTAGGAACATTTTTCTATAAATTTCAACACGTAAAGGATGGAAAGAACACAGCAAAATGGAAATGTATCCTGCTTCCACATAAGAGTCCCGGTTCGATTTCTATAATTTTTTTCCCTATAACATTTCAAGTTTGGAAGTAATTAATAGAAAAATATCATTTATTAAGTTATTTTTAAACTATAATCAAATAAAATTATTTTTTAAAAGCTATAAAACTTTTAAAATACTTTAAGTTTATATATTTATTAAACTTATTTTAATATAAATTTTAACATAAGCGTTATAAAATTATTTTAAAATATAAAATAAATATTTTATTATAAAAAAAATAGTTTTATTTTTAAAATAGATTTTGTTGAAATTCATAATTATCTAGGATCTTAAGATAATTTTACAAAATTCATTATATTTAATCGACCGTTTAGTAAAGAATTGAAGCGATTATATTTCCAAAAACAGAAAATACTTTCTTATTTTTCTTTATATCGGAAAAATGATCATTATAAAGACAATATAAAACATTAAATGACGATACGAAAGTAATTTTTATTTTTGCTAAAATCCCAGACGAAAGTAATAAAATTATTTTATTAATAGCCTGTATCTAAAACATTTAAATATTTTAATAAAACAATAAATATCTGAACACTATTGTTAAGCAGATTAAAAAATAATAATAATATTAGAGATTAAAAAGTGGCATTTGCTAACGCCTCGCCTGTTTGTTCCTTTGTCTGTGCATCTTGGATATCTCAAAAACTACTTAAGGTAGATTCTTTGAACTTTCTGGATAATTTTAGAAGTTCAAATGGAACTCTCTCATCAAATTTGGTCGGAATCAGTATAAAAATTCTAATAAAATTACCTTGTGATAATATCATGAGTTTGTTAGTAAATCTTGAATGTCTCAAAAACTATTTAAGATGGATTCTTTAAACTTTCTGGATAATTTTAGAGGCTCAAATGATACTCTTTCATCAAATCTAATTGGAAAAAGTATAGAAATTCAAACAAAAATAGGTTATGTTAACACTGTCTGTCCGGTGTCTATCTCTCTTGGGTGCCTCGAAAACTATTTAGAATGGATTCTTTAAACTTTCAAAATAATTTTAGACGACCAAATTATGCTCTTATATCAATCAGAGAAAATATTCAAACAAAAATAGCTTATAGCTTATATCAACATTTTACTCGTCCTGTCCGTTCGTCTGTTCATCTTGAATACCTCAAAAACTGTTTAAGATAAATTCTCTAACGTTCATAATAATTTTAGAAGACCAAATTGTGTCAAATTTCGGTAAAATCGGTATAAAAACTCTAGAAATTTCCATGAACATTATTTTAAAATCGCAAAAACATGTTTAATAATTTAATCATATTTCTGAATTTTGCATTTTTTATTTAAAAAAAATCCTACCAAACAATTACTGAGAAGATTAATTATAAATCAGATTTAAAGACAAATATATCTGTTTTCAGAGATAATCCCATCTTTCAATATTGAATAAAATCATATTTGCAGATTACGGAGTCAAATCAATTATCTTAAATCATAATAATAATCATCATTTCTCCAAGAATAGAATTTAACAGCTATTAAATTAAGTAAAGAGATTATTTTCCCATAAAAAAAGAATAACTTTTTTATTTAAATAACTCAAATATTGGACAGTTATAGAAAAACAAGTAACGGAAACGAGTAAGTTATTAATAATAACATCTTATATATAGGCTATATACTTTATAACAACTTTGTTTCTAATTTTAGAAGTAACAAATTAAATAAAATATTGTTTTTTATTGCTAAAACAATTTAAAATCTTTGCTTTTTTAAACAGAAAACAGCGGATATGCGGGTGACTTATTGATTTTTATCAGCATTTTCTTCTACGGAACCATCACATATAAAAGACATATCAAGGATTATATTATGGAAAACAGGCTAAATAAAACTATTTTAACGGAAGACATTTTTATTGTTGCAATTTTAATCTTAAGAAGAACAGAAATAGGAAAGTAAAAATAAAACAAAAAACTACTTTTCTATTATTAAATTCAGAAAGGCTGTCAGGTACTAAAGGTCAAATGTTATCAAGACTCAACAATAATTGGATTTTTATATACATATATATATATATATATATATATATATGTATATAAAAATCCAATTATTGTTGAGTCTTGATAACATTTGACCTTTAGTACCTGACAGCCTTTCTGAATTTAATAATAGAAAAGTAGTTTTTTGTTTTATTTTTACTTTCCTATTTCTGTTCTTCTTAAGATTAAAATTGCAACAATAAAAATGTCTTCCGTTAAAATAGTTTTATTTAGCCTGTTTTCCATAATATAATCCTTGATATGTCTTTTATATGTGATGGTTCCGTAGAAGAAAATGCTGATAAAAATCAATAAGTCACCCGCATATCCGCTGTTTTCTGTTTAAAAAAGCAAAGATTTTAAATTGTTTTAGCAATAAAAAACAATATTTTATTTAATTTGTTACTTCTAAAATTAGAAACAAAGTTGTTATAAAGTATATAGCCTATATATAAGATGTTATTATTAATAACTTACTCGTTTCCGTTACTTGTTTTTCTATAACTGTCCAATATTTGAGTTATTTAAATAAAAAAGTTATTCTTTTTTTATGGGAAAATAATCTCTTTACTTAATTTAATANTTATTTTAAAAAAAAAAATAAAATAAAAATAAGAAAGAAATTTCTATTTTTTAAAATTTTCTTTTCAGCTTCAGGCTTTAATTTAACAATGAAAAAATAGAAGAAAAAATTATATATTTTATAACTTTATTATTATTATTTCTACATCCAAAAACTAAGTTTAATAAACCATATATGTATAAGTATGAAATATTATCGTTGCATCGATTAATTAGAAAAATTTTGCATTTTTCATTATTTTATATTTTGAAGTGCTCTATGCATTTAGTTCATGAAACTAAATGCATAGTGATTTTAGTTTATAGTTTCATGAATTATAAATACTGTAATGCAATTAATGTACTTTATTCGAAAGTAAATTAATTTATTCAAAATTTAACGTAATGTTACGTATACGACCTAGTTTCGCGGCGCTACAATCGACATATGATGTAGTAATTTCCAGTTACATGGAGAGTTTGGTCTCTGTGTATTATATATTCTGTAGCATGAGCAATGCTACACTTTCTAGTTTGTTTTTGTTTTATTTTTTTTCTGAAAGTAGTTTAAGATAATCGAGTTTATATTGTATATTAATAAGTCTACATGGATTTGAAAATCATTCAGTAGAACAGTTTTATTTCTTATACATATTTATCTTAATATTAAATTATAAATAATAAAATACGGCATAAAACATAGCTTTTAGTCATTTAAGATATATCCAAGTTTTCATCACCAATACAAGATAATGATTTATCTTATAAGTTCATAATAGATCTTAAAAAATTGATAAAATATAATATTAAATTTCTTTAAATATTTATAAAACTTTTATTTCTTAAAACCGAATAAAGTAATTTCTTATTTGAAAGTGCTTAAGTCAATTTTATATTCACAATAAATGTCTTTGAAGTAGTGAAAGAAAAATCTACTTAATTCTCTTGCTTAAAATTCATCAATCTCTCGTATCACTTATTTCATAAAAACCGTATTCCGTTTTCCTCGATTTCACCCCGATCTTCGAATAAGCCCCGGGGAATGAAGCTGCTGTTAAAAATAACCCCGGTTGAAAAGCATGGGAAACATTTTGAAGTACTACACTATACAGGATAATATAGCTTACAGTGACAGTATTTTTCTTGTTTTTCTTTTTAATTCTTTCCGCCAAGTGAACAATAAAAGGACTTTTTTCAAGTCTATAGCGAGCTTTCCTAGAACCACAATGGACAGCTGGGTGGTAGGAACGGACCTCAACATATCTGGAACAGACTACTCCCGAAAAATTCTTGGAGCTTTTTGACCCACCTGGATTCAATTCCGGGTCCTCATAGCGATACACTGACGTCTTAACAAACTCGTCCATCCGGCCAAGATGATGAATTTGAACCAGAAGATGGTAGTCAAGATCTAATTCTGATAACAACATCGAAACAAATGAATAACAACGCACGCTGAATCGAGTTAACTATGAAAACAGTAATTATTTCAAATGTTGTAACTGTAATCTGTAAATTACGATAATTAAGGTATTTCCGACGATTTTTACCACTCGTCTCCTGTTGCAAGGTAATAAACCTAGGCCTCGAAAAATCTCTTTGGATATGTACTGTACAGTACAATTTAAGAATAAACCTCCCGGGGTTTAATCGAGAAAATGCTGTATATCTTATATTTGATATCTTTAAGAATTTATATATCATTTTAAAAATAGAATGTTTATTTAGCAATCTACATGAACAACACTTAGTCAACTTCTCTTACAAAGCAATGATATTAAATGCAATTCTCTTCTCTTACATCACATCCAACTTTTTATTCAATGACCCAAGTGAATGATTTGTATTATCATAGACCATACAAGATCATAAAAGACTTGGTATTAAACTTTTATTTTCTGAAAATAAATATAATAATTTCATATTTGAAAAAGCTTAAAACAAATAAACTCTTCAAGCAGTAATTTTCTATTACTGCTTGAAGAGTTTCTTATTATTTATATGCTTTTAATTCATAAATCTCGTGTATAAATTCTCAAGATATATTTATAAAACATGTCGTTTTAAAAATGAAAGATTGTTTATCTAGCAATCTACATGAATAACACTTAATCAACTTCTCATATAGCACAATGACATTAAATGCAATTCTCTTCTCTTCTACCACATCCAACATTTATTCAATAATCCAAGAGAATAATTTATCTTAAAAATTTTATACACGATCTCAAAGAAATGGATAAAATATTAAACTTTATTAAATATTCATATAAATTTTTATTTTCTCAAACTGAATAAAGTAATTTAATATTCAAAAATGTTTAAAATAATTTCGTATTCTACCTAAACTCTTCAAGCAGTAAGAGAAAATTCTTATTTGATTTGCATGCTTATAATCCATCAATCTTTTGTAACACATACATACATTTTTAAAGATATATCAATGATATGTTTATGAAATATATCACTCTGAAGATGAAAGATTGTTTGTTTGGCAATCTACATGGATGACATTTAATGAGCTTCTCACATAGCACAATGATATTAAAATGCAATAAAAATTTCATATTTAGATATTAAAAATAAATAAGTTTAAAAAATTAATTTTCATACATATTGCCGATTAATATAATGAAAAAATTAGACAAATAGATATTGGGGTCTACTTTAGTTTTATTAGAGTAAACTTAATTTTCTCCAATTTTGCAAAGTTTGCAAATTTATTCCCATTTTTTCAAATATTATGCAAATTTTAATAACTTTTTATATTTCAAAACTGATCTCTCATCCTTCCTATAGAGTAATTCAAAGATTAAAATTCCATAAATATTTTGGAGAAAAATGAATTCAATCAATAAAATTTCAAAAAATAAATAAATAAAACTGAATGTCATTAAAATGCATCACTTGCAAGTAAGAACTAACAAGAAAATAAATCACAAATTATTGTTATTTTTTACAATAAGAATGTTGAAATTCTTCCATGCAATATAGTAAAGAACAGAATTTTAAAAAATGTTTTATAAAAAAAAAAAGTAACTGATATCATTCAAAAGCCAATTGTTATTCTGTTAAAGGTCAACCTTTTAATATTCTCAGGACCACCCACAACTATGTTCACATTCTAATAATTAAAGAAATCAGAACAAAAGAGTTACTATACAGATTCCGTGCTTTAAATAGCTAACAATGATACACTTATGAGGGCATTTGTTTAGGAACAAGATATTGTACTTTCTAGAATAGAAAATACACTATTTCTAGTGTAGTATCGATTCCAAGAACAGCTATTCATTATTATAATAAGTAAAGAAAGAAAGAATTGTAGCAATTAAATTTTGCTAAAAGAAATATTATTATATACAAACACACATAATATAGACCTATATACCAACACCTAGAATATTATTTTACTAAATTTAATTTACAGTAACTAATTTAATGTTTAAAATTAAGATTAAACAAATAAAATAATTATAAAAAAATATTAAAAAATTAGTAAGAATAAAATTCAGAATTCAGTATTCTAATTAAAATAATTTAATTAGGGTCAATGCTTACTAAATTACATGTAATTATCTAGAAACTGAATTTAAAATCATTATTAATAAAATTTACAAAATAATTCATCAGTTTTTATAATTTATAGAACTTTTTTCCATTAATATTTTTAAAAGAATAAAAATTAATTGCAGGTTTGGATTAAGTTTTGAATTTCTTTTTTATCATCTTTTTTTATTACAAACCATGATTATACTGCAGTAATTTGAAAAATGATCATCTCTTTTAATTTAATTTAATTGCATGAATATAATTTTTAAAATTATCACTTATGTCTATACTTATTTATGAAGAAATATAATTACTAAAATTTTATCATTTCAGTAATATTATACTGTACTTCTAAATCAGATATACTGTACATATCATTCGCTTTTTTTATCCGTTATTTTCTTATAACAAACCATATTTTATTAAATAAACATACTTTTATTTGCAACAAGTTGACATGAACATGCCACACAAAATGAACATGGTATTAAGTTTATTTGTATACTGCAACGCTCTACGTGGGCGATCTGTCGAAGGGGGAGAAGATTTTCTAAGGAAAACTGGTCCCTATTTAGGTGTTATAAGTGTGAGGAAAACCCGGAAAACTGCACATGGCCAGCCCATTGGCGAGGCGCGAAACCACGATCGACTAACCACTAGTGTTGTTATTTTATCCACTAGGTTACTGGTGGCGCGGGATTAAGTTTATTTAATGTATAGCACCATTTTCACGTAGGCTATAATGAAAATATAGCCTATGTGTACTAGTATACTTTCTTCTTTTGATATAATTAAATTTTTATATATAACTTATTTTAAAAAATTTAATAATTAAATTGATTTATAGTTAATTCTAAGCTTTAAACTTTTACATTTATATCTGCAAAATATTATCCAAAATAAAATTTATATTATGATCAACAAAAAAATCGATTCCTTTTGTATCTCCAAAAAGTCTTTACAAACATGTCAGCTACGAGGTTTCTCGAATGATTATTATATAGGTAATCTATATCCTATAATTTTTTTTAAGAAGCTTATCAAAACGCAGCAACAATTTTATTTCACTATCAGGGCCGGATTAACCCACTTTGGGACCCTAGACATTTTCTTCTTACCGGGCCCTCTCCCGGCTCTTTCAATTAATAAATCTTGTTACTATTATTTCTATTAAATCGCATACGGACACTGCAGATGCTTAATAAAAAATAAAAGCAACATTATTTAACAATATTTTACAGGATGTTAAGAGTACATATAGATATAGTTAATATTATTCTTATCGCTATAAAAAAAAAATTCTAAATTATTGGGAGTTTTACTTTCAATAAGAAGAAACATAAGAACACATTTTCTTCAGATTTTAGAATTCACAATAACCATATAAAAAGCAATATATTTTTGTTTAGTTGTTTATTATATACAGTTGTCCAACAGAAAAGCAAACTATCTTATTTACAAATCTTTTCAAAATAGTCAGTTTGACCGGGTTACGCGATGATCCGGCCCTGTTCACTATCAATATATTTAAACTCTTAGATCCATTGTTTTCAAAAACAGGCAAAAAAAAAAAAACAACTGTAAATTGCTTCCTACACAGACTTTCAAAAAGTCGTTTTTTCCATAGATACAGCTTGTAGTAAACTAAACTTTAATAATTTAACTCAAAATCTTATATTTTCTTCTTGTTCTCAAATGAGTAACATTCTACTAAGATAGAGAACGGTCTCTTTTATTTTCCTTCTGATCTCTCTTAAGGAAGATAAGCAGGAAAACAGGATGACCAGCCATTATTTTTGCTTTGCGTTAATGATTTTCTTAACAATCTAGATAGTTTCCTTGACAATTTCCTTTCTCAAGCGTTGTAAAAACTCCACACTTATCTTGTAGTTGTCTCCTACCGATCACAATATGTCTTCAGCAAAAACTCGATTACTTGCTAGCATTTAGATGTTCAAAGCCATGTTATAGTGTAGTGATGCCAAAACTTCGATTAGTAGGCCAAATTGTGCATAACTCCTAAACAGAAGGCTCTGAAATATTTTGTGTATTCAATATATAAAAAAAGTAGGCCCATTTCTATCATTTATAAGTAATGAGTTAAATATGCTCGCGCGGTCAGATTAACGTGTGCTGCGTGTCGGACATGGCCTGGAGCCCGTAGTTTGAGCACTACTGTTAGAGTAGATATATTAAAATAAGAATCAAAGCCAGATCAATTGGGATTAGTTTTCTATCAGATCATAAATCATGCTCTTTGAAATTCTTTTCGTAAAAGTAATCCTGCTGTAATCTAATCCATAAAAATCCAAAATGAAATTAATTTTATTAAATACTATGATTTTCCATCTGAAAATATGGCAAAATTTGACAACGTTAGGAAATCCAGACGATTCATAATTTTATTACAGATGATTATATAAAAACTTATTTACAGAAGAATACATATAAAAATTTGATAAGCCTATAGATAGTTTCATGTATTAAATCCTAATATATATTTACAATTCATAAAAATTTTAAAATAAGAACATTAATTAATTTAAAAATAAATAAGAATTTTCATTCAAATTGGTACAGTATATTGTATTTCTCTTATTTACACAAACCCTGTAACAAAATAGTCCAGCTAAACGTTTAATTTTGATTGCTTTATAGTCTATGTAACATGGTTTTAATTTTCATTATACAGGTAACCCCCGTATAACACGGGCGTTATGTTCCAGAAAATTGTCGTGTTATGCGAATCCGTATTATACGAAACAAAGAACTAGTGCGAAAAGGGGGTTAGGTTCCAAAAATTAAAAAAACATGTTGTTAAATCCTTATTTAAATCGGATTTATTATTCATTTTTTTCATAGGTAAAATACTTATTTATTTAAGTAAATATTTTACCAGAGGATTATTCATTTTATATGATGATCTCAGCATGAGCATCATCAACTGGTAACAGTTTGTGGGTTCGTTCTGTGCATGGGCGTAGCGAGGGGGGAGCCTGGGTGGTCACGGCCCCTCCCAGGGAACCTGGTGCCCTCCCCAGGAAATCACAGCCGAAAAAGTGTTGAGTCGATTTGTAAAAAACCTA
Source organism: Centruroides sculpturatus (assembly GCF_000671375.1). Lineage (NCBI taxonomy): Eukaryota > Metazoa > Arthropoda > Arachnida > Scorpiones > Buthidae > Centruroides > Centruroides sculpturatus. The sequence continues at coordinate 283,801 of NW_019384800.1, read as the reverse complement.
AAGCTAAAATAAAAGTTTTGAATACTAAAAAAAGGTGAACGGCTTGCTCGGTGCCCAATAATGAACAATAATTTGAAATAATTCAATTTTGTGTCAGGTTGGCCTCCACTAGGCCCCCCCATAACAAAACTCTGGCTACGCCCATGGTTCTGTGGGTGGTTAATAGCGGTCGCTCTGCAACGGGAGTGCGCTGCTGTTTGTAGAAATTTAGGAACGACGGCGAAAGAAAGATGGCGGGGCCCGCATTATCGATAGTATCGTGTGGAGGAATCTATAATTCTAAAATGAGCTTTTAGAGGCAAAAGAAGGGTCCCAGTTGTAAAATTTAACCATTAAATGGATTATTTGTTGAAAGAGCATTCAAAGTAGCCATGAAAACAATTAGAATGCTCGCGCAGAGTTACTCAGAGGTATAAAAGAACCACCCTTTTATGTTGTACGAGGGTTTTACCCAATTCCCGAACAGTGTTAGAGTGAACCCGTGCTATAAAAGCACCGTGTTATACGGGGGATGTTCCCAATTCTTGAACCATGTTAGAGTGAATCCGTGCTATAGAAGTGCCGTGTTATACGGGGGATGTTCCCAATTCTCGAACCGTGTTAGAGTGAATCCATGCTATAGAAGTGCCGTGTTATATGGGGTTATCTGTATTATCGTGTTATTATTACTGTATTCATTTCAATGAAGGGATTTACTGCAATTTCTTAAAATTTCATAATTTAAATAAATATATCGGAAAGAACAGTTTTGTCTGTTCACAATACCACATTGCATAAGACAACAGTCCATCTTTGCTCTTTGGCCGTGAATCAGAATACTCCAACTACTAATTCTGATTAACGGAAACATGTAAAACATGCAAATTATTGCTCCATTTATAACTGTCTGCAGTCAAGTGAGATCTTTAATCATTAAACTCTTCATTTTGCAAAGAGAAATCAAAGCATTGGCATTCGAAAAGCTCCTATCAAGACTTGAAGAACACAATTATAACATTACTTAAAAGCTGAGAATTAACGTACTACATTTTTAAGAAATTCAGTATACTGTACTTCAATCCATCATTCAAGATATAGTTCACGATGGATCCATTAATGCCGAAAAAACTGGATGCTCATCTAATGTTATTGCGAAAGACAGAAGAGCTCTATATAAACATATTATAAAATATCGTCGTGTATCAATGCCACACTTTCCACTGAATGGAACGGAGCTTTCGGGAAGTCATAAGATATGTGACAGAACTATTCACAAGTTAGAATATAGTTTCTACAAAGCAAAGCCACTGGTCACACTTTGCAAAAGAAAAATAATTTGCCTGGGCACAGGGTCACAATAATTGGGAACTTCGACAATGGAATACGGTTATATAGAGCAATGAGTCAAAATTTGATACGAGCGAAAGTGAGTTATCCGTATTTTCAAAAGAATCATTTCACCCAGAATCATATTTAACACAAAGTCAAATTCCTGCCTTTAAAATGGTCTGGGGATGCATGTCTGGAAATGGTGTTGGACATCTTTGCTTCATTAAATGTATTGTCGATGCTTTAAAATATCAGGAAATACTGTAAGAGCACTTGTTACCATCCACTCCTCATCTTCAGACTGATAATGGAGATTTCATCCTTCAGGAAGATGGGAATCATGCCACATAACAGGCACCACCAAGCCTTAGCTAGATGAGAAAGTTGTCTGCAAGTAGTCCATATTTGTCTCCCATCAAAAATTTGTAGGAAAAATGAAACGAGAACTCCGAAAGTATCTATGATTTGCTAAAGAAATTCCAGCAAATCTGGGATTATCTTACAGAAGAAGAATGCCTTAATATTATCAGCACAATATTGCCAGCAAGACTTGAAAATATTATCTAGAATAAAGATTATACTGCCAAATAGTAAAAAATCATAAAATATCTTGATAAATTATCAGTTGTGGCCTGTCAGACAGTATTCTCAAACTACCAGGAGTGTATATTTTTATTTCATTACTAGTATTGATTTTTTTTCTTCTTAAAATACACTTTATTACATACGTGTTCATATATACAACATTGTTACGACTAACTTTCAATATCGAATAATAAGACAATTTCAGTTCCATTCTACACCTGAAATTAAGCAGTACAGTAGTTGGACTATTTTGTTGCAGAGATTGTATAACTTAATTATATTTTAACAATTCCTTTAACTGATATATTTTGATAAAACCATAAAATATACATTTTATATTATTTAATTCCATTAGATATTATTATTTTATAGTGATGCCTATTTTAAGAAAAAACTTTTTAAATAAAAATTGCAAACACACGATCTGACGCATCACTTTTAATTTTGCACTATCCTTGATTTTATTATAGTACTAAACATCTTGACATTTAGCTTAGAAAAATAACACACTTTTTCTTATAAAAATTTTTTAAAATTAAATATATTCTTCTGGGATTGAGAAACCAATTTTGCTTATTCAACAGATCGCAATTTGATATAATTCAAAAAATATACAAGTCAAATGTAGAATTGCCTATGTAAGTCTAACGAAAATATTTTTAATATTAAATTATAAGTAATTTTTTTCAGTTAGAGAATTCTTACGCGGAAAACGAAAAACTTATGAACTTATCCATCATCTTCAACGCATACATATTAATCTCAGCACTTGTATTCATCTTTAAACCCAATATAGGGATTTGAAAAATTCTTGTGTTATAAATGTTTATAAAGTTAAATAAACTATTTATAATGGAATTTCTAATCTTTAATATGATTCTATAATAAAGAAAAAAGGATTTTTCAAGTAAAAAGCTTTTATTTATAAGTTATATAAACAATTTATTTATTTATTTATTTAGAATTATTAGAAAATTATCTTATCTTCTGATCGCCAAAGCTCTTAATACAAATTTAATATTGTATAATATTCTTAAAATAAAAATGTTTTAGCGATTTGTAATCATAATTCTTAACTTACTCGTCGTATTTTTTGCTCAATATCAAACAAGAATTTAAATTTAATTAATTTTTTCTTGCTTTACATCTTGGATATTTCCTCCTTTATGTATTGTTGTTACGTCGTTTTTTTCGGTTTAGTTTCATAATTTACTAAAAATTCCGTCAAATTTTATTCATTTAATATTCATTATTTAAACTTATGCGAACTTTTATCTAATAACGTATTTTTACACTTAAAATTTTTCCCATATCTTTGGATACCATAACATTGGATTTCCTTCCCCATCGAAAATATAAATATAACTTACTTATAATAAAATAAATCTAAATAATCATAATTTAAATAATAAAAAAGTTTGTTACAATAATTTGTTTTCTTATTGTAGCCTGTATATTCCTGATACGAGTTCTTTAATCTGAAAAATCTACTCCAATACATAAATTAAGAACTTGATACATATAGATACATTACATTGAAAGAACCTCCCACTGTTATACTAAAATACATAAATATATACAGGTTAACCTCTTCAACTAAAAACTGTAATGGTTGTTGAAATATTCTGTCTGTACTCAATCATAAAAATGTTTGGAAAAGCTTTATGAACATTTTTATAAACCAAATTGACATGTGTCTGTCAGAAAGATCGACCCACGCTTAGAGTAGTTTAATCAATCAAATTGATGCATTTAAATCTTTTTTTCCTTTTTTCAAAATCTGAACAATTTATTATCAGGAACTAATTCAAAAACTCGATAACTTTTTTAAATTTAATTTTACAAATTGATGTTTTTTAATCACTACGTACAGTATATTCCAATTATAACAGATGCTGAGTTCTATTTGTTTACGGTTTTCATGAAATTACTATATAGCTTAAGTGTTAGACAGTAATCAGAATGTAAATTTTAATACATAAATTATAACTTTAGCAAAAAAAATAGTAAAATCCAAATAGAAATTACATGTAATGGACTGCAGATAAGAACCGAAATAACTTTCTTTTGTAAGCATATTTACTATTATAAATATTTAAGGTGCCAAAATACATTTGTTAAAATTCTTAATTTTCACTGCAGATAAGAACCGAAATAACTTTCTTTTGTAAGCATATTTACTATTATAAATATTTAAGATGCCAAAATACATTTGTTAAAATTCTTAATTTTCACTGAAGCTTTTAAGTTGAATTCAATTAGAAAAGTCCAGAATTTATTAGAAAATTAAGATTGAAAACGTTAAAAATCCTATTAAAATTTAGGATAATTACGCTCGGTAGCCTATTAGGCGATTAGTTTGAGTATTTCATCGAAGATGGTAGATTCAGATTCCTATTAGAGACCACGGTTTTTTCCTTATATAGATGTTGTCTTTTAGGAATATATAGTATATAGTCTATCAGCTGTTCGCCTTTAGATAATATTAATTATACAAATATATTAATCAATATATAACTTAATATTTAATTAAACTATAGCTATTTAGTCCTACTCATCATCACACAGCTAATACTCACAAAATGTTAATATAAGTTTAATTTAGCAATATTTTATTGATACTTTATTGACAGATTATAATTTCAATGCTATTATTTAAAAGAATTTTTCAATAATAAAAGATTAATCGAGATAATAATTTAAAGCCAATTGTAATATACCGCAATTCCATAACAGAATGTAAAGATTTTTTTACAGATTATCGTAAATATAGAGGCACGAGTTATATAAACCAGAACAAAAGAATATGACACAATCCGGAAAGCAAATGAACCAAGTGATATAAGTGAAAGAATGAGGTAATTTTGATAAATCTTATCTTCTAACTCTTTGATTCACATAAGTTATGATTTTCCTACGCTTCTTCCAATAATTCTTATCTCCAATAAATCATCTAACCCAAAGATAAAACTTAAACTATTAATCCAGTATGATATATTGTAAATATTTTCATAGAAATAATCAACGAGTTTCCTTATATTCATCAAAAGAAAATATGAGAGAAGATAATGTTGCACAGTTTAATTATCTTTTTAGCACTAGTATTTTAATACGAAAAGTTATAAAATCATTATTTTTTGTTTTAAAATAAATAAATTTAGACTATTTATAAATATAAATATGTTTTATATATTTATATTTAAAATATTATTTGTTTGAAAGCAAAATCTGACTCAAAAGATTAAGGAATTTATCATTTTCCTTTATCTTTACAGTTGACAGATTTTCTACATCGTATGAAATCTTCAATATAAAACAAGTATGAAATAACATACTTTTGACAGATTATAGAATAAGTAGACTATTGCAGTTTATATTATATATAATGCTTATATTATAACCAGAATTTTTAAATCAATAACGAGAAGCGAATTAATTAGAAATTTTTCATTTAAAAAAATCATAGCTAATATTTAAGCTTATCTATAAATTATATTGTTTCAGCTTAATAAAAAAAAACTTGTCAGTAATCGCGCGCTTTGGAAAAACAAACTTCTAGTAATCAATTTGGAAAAAAAATAAAATACAAAAAGTGCTTTAAAAGGATTTAGTTTCTTTGTACTAGTATTAAATTGAATTCCAAACTGAGATTATCCCTATAAAAGCTATCAAAGAGTTTATATTGGTCGGATTGTCAATATTTTCTGTAACAATGTAAATTTTAACTATAGAAGCAGTTTAACTTGTTCCTGATCAATCTAAAAATGTATACAATATATAAAATTTTATCCATATATTTTAAAAAATTAATTTTCATACATATTGCCGATTAATATAATGAAAAAATTAGACAAATAGATATTGGGGTCTACTTTAGTTTTATTAGAGTAAACTTAATTTTCTCCAATTTTGCAAAGTTTGCAAATTTATTCCCATTTTTTCAAATATTATGCAAATTTTAATAACTTTTTATATTTCAAAACTGATCTCTCATCCTTCCTATAGAGTAATTCAAAGATTAAAATTCCATAAATATTTTGGAGAAAAATGAATTCAATCAATAAAATTTCAAAAAATAAATAAATAAAACTGAATGTCATTAAAATGCATCACTTGCAAGTAAGAACTAACAAGAAAATAAATCACAAATTATTGTTATTTTTTACAATAAGAATGTTGAAATTCTTCCATGCAATATAGTAAAGAACAGAATTTTAAAAAATGTTTTATAAAAAAAAAAAGTAACTGATATCATTCAAAAGCCAATTGTTATTCTGTTAAAGGTCAACCTTTTAATATTCTCAGGACCACCCACAACTATGTTCACATTCTAATAATTAAAGAAATCAGAACAAAAGAGTTACTATACAGATTCCGTGCTTTAAATAGCTAACAATGATACACTTATGAGGGCATTTGTTTAGGAACAAGATATTGTACTTTCTAGAATAGAAAATACACTATTTCTAGTGTAGTATCGATTCCAAGAACAGCTATTCATTATTATAATAAGTAAAGAAAGAAAGAATTGTAGCAATTAAATTTTGCTAAAAGAAATATTATTATATACAAACACACATAATATAGACCTATATACCAACACCTAGAATATTATTTTACTAAATTTAATTTACAGTAACTAATTTAATGTTTAAAATTAAGATTAAACAAATAAAATAATTATAAAAAAATATTAAAAAATTAGTAAGAATAAAATTCAGAATTCAGTATTCTAATTAAAATAATTTAATTAGGGTCAATGCTTACTAAATTACATGTAATTATCTAGAAACTGAATTTAAAATCATTATTAATAAAATTTACAAAATAATTCATCAGTTTTTATAATTTATAGAACTTTTTTCCATTAATATTTTTAAAAGAATAAAAATTAATTGCAGGTTTGGATTAAGTTTTGAATTTCTTTTTTATCATCTTTTTTTATTACAAACCATGATTATACTGCAGTAATTTGAAAAATGATCATCTCTTTTAATTTAATTTAATTGCATGAATATAATTTTTAAAATTATCACTTATGTCTATACTTATTTATGAAGAAATATAATTACTAAAATTTTATCATTTCAGTAATATTATACTGTACTTCTAAATCAGATATACTGTACATATCATTCGCTTTTTTTATCCGTTATTTTCTTATAACAAACCATATTTTATTAAATAAACATACTTTTATTTGCAACAAGTTGACATGAACATGCCACACAAAATGAACATGGTATTAAGTTTATTTGTATACTGCAACGCTCTACGTGGGCGATCTGTCGAAGGGGGAGAAGATTTTCTAAGGAAAACTGGTCCCTATTTAGGTGTTATAAGTGTGAGGAAAACCCGGAAAACTGCACATGGCCAGCCCATTGGCGAGGCGCGAAACCACGATCGACTAACCACTAGTGTTGTTATTTTATCCACTAGGTTACTGGTGGCGCGGGATTAAGTTTATTTAATGTATAGCACCATTTTCACGTAGGCTATAATGAAAATATAGCCTATGTGTACTAGTATACTTTCTTCTTTTGATATAATTAAATTTTTATATATAACTTATTTTAAAAAATTTAATAATTAAATTGATTTATAGTTAATTCTAAGCTTTAAACTTTTACATTTATATCTGCAAAATATTATCCAAAATAAAATTTATATTATGATCAACAAAAAAATCGATTCCTTTTGTATCTCCAAAAAGTCTTTACAAACATGTCAGCTACGAGGTTTCTCGAATGATTATTATATAGGTAATCTATATCCTATAATTTTTTTTAAGAAGCTTATCAAAACGCAGCAACAATTTTATTTCACTATCAGGGCCGGATTAACCCACTTTGGGACCCTAGACATTTTCTTCTTACCGGGCCCCCTCCCGGCTCTTTCAATTAATAAATCTTGTTACTATTATTTCTATTAAATCGCATACGGACACTGCAGCTGCTTAATAAAAAATAAAAGCAAAATTATTTAATAATATTTCACAGGATTCAACTGGAGTATATATAGTTAATATTATTCTTATCGCTATAAAAAAAA
>NW_019384800.1:265927-274323 GCF_000671375.1 Centruroides sculpturatus | reverse complement strand
AATTTTGAATAATATATTTAACCAAAGAAAAATTTATATAAATTTATTAAATTTTTTTTTTATTTTAAATTTGAATTATGTAAAATTTTAATTAAAATAGTCTAAAGATTTATAACTCGTAAATATAACAAATAAACATTTCAAACTGATTTTTATGTATATATACGAGCGTTTTTACAAAGTTATTAATTAACCAATTAATTTTAATATCAAATTAAATATTGCTGTAATATTAAAATATAAAAAACAATTATTTATGTTCTATTATTGAATTTTAAAAAAGTATTTACTTAAACTAATGACATTTTAAAAGATTTAAAAAGAAATATAAATGTATATTACCATATAATAAATTTAAAAGTAAGTAATTATAAATTAACATATTAAGCACATTTTTAAAATTTTTAACGTTGTAATAATTATTTAAATGAATAAAAAACATTGTTTCTAACCTTAAAAAGAATGAAAGAACAATTGTTTAACTTTATAAGCGGTTATATTCCTTGAAAACACACTCATACTTACGTCCTATTTAACAAGTATGGTGACTATAGGAAGTAGTTTGATAGCAAAAATATATTTTTACCTTTAACACTTTTTGCCAACATCTTAACTTTTTTTTTTAATAATAAACGTACCGGGTATTTTATTTATAGACCATTACATACTATTAATACACAGTATAGTCAGCAGGATAAAAACCTTAATCACCATCCAATGGCTTCACTCCAAGTATAGGGAAATGGCAATAGTAAAAGGATAACTTTTAAAAGAGATTAAATATATATAAATATAAATATATAAGTTGGTCTACTTTTGGATATAATTATTCTATCAACAATACGTATCAAAATAGAATAATAGGAAAATTAGGGATAAGATTAAAACTATCTTTGTTTAGTTTTAGCATATAGAAAACTTGAAGTATGAAGTTGTTGAAGGAGTTTAAAAAATTGCATAAATGTCATTTATCTCCATTAGAAATATGGATTTAGACTCTTAGATGCTGTGTTGATGTATTTAACTTGGGCGATGCTCCAAAATTAGCAGCTAACTTCTGAGATTTCATCCTTTAAATAAAATATCACTTTCAATATGCCAACGAAAGAAATGTGTAACATAGGATATCCAATAAATCTTTTAAACGATAAAGTTACAAGTTTTTTCTATCTAAAATATAGATACTTATGATTACTAACATTCAGTAGTCATAGTTATTTGCGTTACATGAACTATATATGAGAAATATGTAACAAAGAAATAACTATGTATCAATAACAGAACATTTGTTGTGCAGCAGTGATAGTCACTTTAATGTGAATTATTTTTACGTATAAAAAAATGACGACTTTTCTTTACATAGAAATTTGTAATTCTTCCTTTAGAATTCATCATTATTTAAGCTTTATCAATACATTAAGCATCATCAATACACCTTATTTACTTAGTATTTTATATACACTTAGGTTTATTTCATGTAAATTTTATTTAAAACACGATTTTCTATATTAAAAAATGAACATAAAAAACTTAAATTTAATACAAATTTTAGGAAATTTGAAAAAGAAAAATTCATCAAAATATGTCAAAATTGATAAATCATGCTCAATTTTAGTATTGATATTCTATAGATAAAAATGCATGACATTGATAATTTACGCAAAAATACTTGTTGGCATATTATTAAAACTTCAATATTCATCATTTTATCAACATTTTAGTTACTATAAATATAATTGCGGAACCAAACGATTTGGCACTCAATCTGTATTTTCATCCATTCCTTCAATATTAAAAGTTAAAGCCTATAAAATTAAAATAAATGTAATAATGTTAANACTATAAATATAATTGCGGAACCAAACGATTTGGCACTCAATCTGTATTTTCATCCATTCCTTCAATATTAAAAGTTGCGCAAAAAAATAACTTACACACACACACACATTATATATATATATATATATATTACTATTTGAAAAAACTAAAGCAATTGCATTACTTTTATAAATTAAGTTTTAAAATTTCTAGAATTAATTTAATTATCTTTGTAAAGTAAAACGTGAAAAAAGTCTGTAATACATGGTTTAAAGAAAGATTAAGTTCTGGTTTATAACTTAAAAATGTATTATAAACTGAAATTTAATAATTTAAAGATGGATTTTTGAAAGAAAAAAACGACCTGATGTATAAATTTTTATAATGAAAAATAACTCAACAGCATACGAAGAAGATAGATAAACAGTAACCTAAAAAATGCATTGCTACTATCAGTTTACAAGCAAATGTTTAACTGACATTTATCAATAATACTCTTATCTAAGTTTATATCCTTGATTCAAAATAACAATGACAACAATATAAAGATTGACTACAGCAAAAAATTTTTTAAATACTTTAGTGTGCGTGTTCCGGTTTTTGGCAATGTTTAGTTCAAATGTATAGATGGCATTTAGCCAAAATTTGTCTGGAAAGAAAGGTTGAAATCTTTTTCTCTCTCTCTCTTGTAAAATTTTGGATCAATATTGAGAACGTTGTCCTGGCTTAGACGATTCGAATGACTGATAAATGATGCATAGTATTCATTTTAAGAAATGATTTGCTTAGAATTATTGAAGAAAAAGTCAAAATATAGTCATGCCTTCTATAATGATAATGTAGATGAAATTCAATTTTCAAAATATCAATTTTTCATTTTGAAATATTTCTATATTTAAACTGTCGAAAAGCTACATCATATGTAATTTTGTTGAATAATGTTACAAAATAAATAGAAAAGAACTTCTTTCGAGAAGAATTCATTTATGACCAAAGCAATAAATCTTTCAAAAAGAAATTTGATACTCTAAAAGTTAATTAATTAGGAATATATAGCCTATAAAATTAAAATAAATGTAATAATGTTAAAATACAATTTGTTTTCTTGTTAAATTAAATTTAGATCTATATATAATTACGAAACAACTCGATTAACATTCAAAGTATAAATTTTGTATGAATTCCAAAGACACTAACTTAAATGTAGACCGAAAAATATATTTAATTTCTAGTGGGAACCGAGCCCACGCTTTTCGATAACATTACAAAAAGGAAAAATATGTATCTCAGGTGGTTAGAAAATTTGGCATGTTACCGAAAAACATGAATTCGGTTCCTAGTGAATAAAACATATTTTTCTGCGTGAATTATTATTATTTTTTCTTTAAGTGGGTAATTCGTAATAGGTTCTTTAAGTAGGGCAACATCCGAAATGCTAAACTTTAGCATAATTTAGCACTCTAAGTATTCATTAAGAGATCAATTATTCGAATAATTACAATTTAAACAATTACGAATATAATATAATGCGTAAACATTATAATTTCTACTATAAATTATTTTATTTATATTTAATATATTATATTACAATATATAAGATGTTCCGACAGTTCGTACTCATAGATATTTCATTTATTATTTACATTATTTTAACTTACAGACATTGAAAATGAACAACTAACACAAGAGAAATAAACTCATACAAGGAGCTCGGTTTAATTATACCATTAAATAAATGATGTATACAAATTATATATTTTTAGTTTATATCTATGGCTACGGCTTTTGATACACCCTCTATAAAACTATTATAAGTATACATCAAAGTAAATTTCTTTATTAAAACTGGTTGCGAAATCTATTAATGGCCATTAAAAAACAATTTTAATCTAAATATAAAAGTTCACATAACTATCATGAGAATTATTGTAAAAAATTACAATAAAGAAAATCCAGTTCAAATTAAAAATGTATAACATAAATATAACTCACTAAATCAAATTTAGTTTGATATTAAAATAACTCTTAATAAAATATATAAGAACTAGTATTTTATTGTTTTTTAAACAATAAACTATTAAAAAAGGAACAATTTAAACAATTTTAATAAGATTATGAGACAAAGTAATTTAGAGTAATTTAAACTAATTTAAAGAATTGAAAGAAACTTTCTTGCAAGAACAGTACATCTTTATTGAAGTTTTATCTTAAAAAAATAAAACAAAACTATCGATACAATGGCCACAAAAACATTTTTCGTCGTTGTTGATTTTTCTGGTTGATATAACAGTTTAAGACCTTAAATGATGTCCTTGGTACAAACCATTTGTTATCACGCTCCAAAAACGAACAAGTGACTATCTTCTAAATCAGTCGCCATATTAACGTAATAGGTAAAGTAAATACTTCATTATAGTAATTATTTATCATCACAAATATATAAGTTTTTCAATTAATGTAAGTAATTTTTTTAATATTTTCTTATAAACACGTTACGCCATACTGAAATTAATCATCATCATCATCACCATCATCACCATCATCTATTCATTTTCAATTTAAATTAGGTACAGTACATCATTAAATTATTATTATTTTTTTTTGCCATTTTCATTTTGCGCCAGGGATGATTAAAACTAGTTTAAATCGAATTGACCATAGTGTATATTAAGAACATAATAATAATTTGGCAAGAACTTCATTTCCTCTTTAGAATTTCCATTACACCCACATCAATAAATTCTCTACTCCTTCATTTAAATATATTTGCTATACACATCAAAACATATTAATGGAACCAAGAAATTTTATTGACCATAATTCGAAAACAAATCCAAGGAATAAGTTAGTAAAATGAAATTGGATAAAGTATGTATATAACATAATGAAATTTGTGAAATAGAAATATTATTAAAAAAAATATTGTAGAAAACAGAAAATAATATTTATAAAATTTGATTCTAGATAAAAAAAAAACTTAGAATAATATCAATATTTTTTTATCATTATTATTTAAATAATTTTTTTTAAAAAAATACTTATATAATATACATAGATAAATATCATAATAAAATATAAGGAAATGATAAGAACAGAGATAGAGTAATGGAAGTTATATTATATTTTTGTGATAAAATAGGAAAGCGTGCGTAAAATAACGAAAAAAGTTTAATATTGCAAGATTAAAGGGGGAAAATGTATGAATGTACAAATATGCATATAAATTTTTATATATAATGTCATATATAAAATATACTCTTAAACATAAATATGTATATATTAAAAAGCAAATATAAAATCAAATATAATATAGGCAAAGTAAGAAAAATTAAACTATCAAAATATGTATATCTAGGATATAGGATACAGTAGATTTTCTTATATTGTAGAGGATAAAAAAACTACAAAAATTCTAACAGTAGCATAAAGTAAACAAAATAAATGCCAAAACATCAACAAGACAAGAAAAATAAAAAAGTAGACTACATAAAAGTAAGAACTTTTATGTAAGTCTACACTGCTAAGAAAGTGACAAGAAGAATAAAAATCAAAATAAAAAATATGGACATACACACACAGACATATATATATATTTAATACGTTAAAATAATAAATAAAATATAGGCGTATATAAATATGAAAAATAAATAAATATATAAAATTTCTAATAATAATAATATTCAAGAATGTTTTCAATCCTTAAATTTCAATCGTCGCTCATACATTCATTATATTAAAGAAAACATTCCCCCACGAATAATTTGTATTGTTTAGCAGTTAAGGCATTGACGTTAGGAATTTTTAATCCTTAATTAATTACGTTCTTAAAGAAAAATGAATATTTATAAAGAACTGAAAAGATTCGAAACATTTTAATATGGAAGTAAACTTAATTATCCAAAAACAAAAAAATAAATTTTTTTTATCATTATTCGATTTTTCATAATTACAAGTTGTACAAAAATATAAAAATTTCAGCAAAAATTTTAAAATTTTTATTTTATTTTATTTTTTTAATTTCGTGATTAAACACTAAATATTTACGAATTTACAGTTTTAATTTATTTTTCCCCTCTTAAAAAAACAAGTATTCTGCAGTTTAAATAAAAATAATTAACAAATGATAGATAATTAAGATATTAAAATAAAATATAACGAATAGAAAAATAATAAATGTAATTATTAATAATGAATATAAATATAAGCTTAATGAATCACACGCTCAAAAACATTATAAAATTACATAAAATAAAATAAATATATTTTAAATACAAAATCAAAATTAAAAAAATTATAATTAATGTAAACTAGCGAGCTAACGGTTCATAAATATTTACAAAAACATAATCATTAACAAGCATTACAAGTAAAATGACTATGAGTTAACTTACAAAATAATTGTAAGTTACAATTATAACAACTAAAGTATAAATTTAATGATTAAAAATAAATAAATACAATATTTTAAGTAATGTATTTGAAAACAACTTTAAAAAATTATAAACATTAAAAAATAAAATAAAATTGTAAATATTTACCAAAACAGAAAAAAAATACTGTAAAGTTATTAAAATATATTTCAAATATGAAATAAAAATTATATAAAAATATTAACAAAAAACATAATCATTAATAAAACACCTGCAATTAATAAAATAATAGTAACTGTGAGTTAATATTTTACATTGTAACTAAGTTACTTAAAAATTAAATAAATAAATAAATAAAAATAATTTAAAATTATGTGTTTTAAAAATTACAAAATATATAAAATAGAATGAAAATATAAAGATTTGCAAATAATCATTTACGAGAATTATAATAAGTAAAATAACTGTAACTCAGCATATAATTGTACAGTACTATACAGTACATTATATCCTAACATAGCATATAAGTTACATTTATTACAAACAACTAAAACATTAACTGAATTATTTTAAAAAATAAAAGAAAGTTTTAATGTAATATATTTATAAAATAATTAAGTTAACAACACAGTTTTTATAGTTAATTTAAAACAAATATAAATAACATGACTAGTTAAATGCAATTATATTAGAAATACTAACAGTCTGGATTAATTCCTGTAGTAGCGAGAGCAAAAAAATACCCTTTTACTACCAGCACTTAATTAGAGTTAATTTAATATATAGTTCAATGCTGTACTTCATAAAGGCTTGTCAGATATAATTAAATATTATCTGATATAATTAAATCGAACAAAAACTATAAGAAACAATATCACAATAATCCATATATTTGTAATGTTTAAATATATTACAATTGCGCGAATTTTGAATCGAATTCGAAAAACACTCACTTCATAAAAAAAGTAATGGATTAAAAATAAGTAATATATTATAACACTTACAAATTCATTATTAAAGTTAAAGTAGAACAGTTCAAAAACCTTTCTTTTGTTACTATTTATAAATGGTTGTAACCCTATTTACACTCCGACAGCTAATCATACACTGCATCTATATATTGATACAAATGGCAACGACTTTACCTGTTTCGTCTTTGAGCCTATCTCTGTAGGTCAGTCACACCAAACATCCGAGTCCAGTATGCTCCTCAATATCTTCGAAAGGTTCCAAAAACCCACTCTTATAATCTAAAACTGAAGCATAATACTTTACACACAACATAAGCACATTTAACACGTTTATAATGCGTTACGATCGGCGTTACTGATAGAAAGAACGGGATAGACTGTCTACCAGTGCAGTAGTTGCCTCCACACTGCTAGTGCTGTCTCGAGGTACTTGAAGTCTCGTACTAGATGTCGCTACTATCTGTGAGTTTCGGTGCTTGTGGACAGGTTTTTACAGTTGTTTTAACCAATGTTAATTACGTTTTTCCAACATTAATCATGTTTCGTTTCTCATTTTAAATACCCAACAAACTCGCATACAGTAAAATATAATAAAGACAGCCAAGTTTTGCAATTACAATCAAATATATACTGTGTATTGATTGTGACTTTTCATTCCATATTTTTATTACTGCAGTGCTTAAAATATTTTTTTCTTTTTGTATATTTTAAGTATTAAAACGTTTACATGAAGTAAATATAGTAAACAGTCGAACTAATCAACTGCAATAAAATATACATATTAATTATATTTTATTCATTGCGGTATTTTTACTTGATGATTTAGTTGTTACAGTATTTAAGATATTAAAAATGTATAATGAAATATCAATCATGTTTCATAGCACATTTTTTTTTTTAAATGCTGAAACATTTGCATATAGTAAATATAATAAAGAGAAATGTCAAATTAATTATGTAAAGTAAATAATTATAGACTATATTTATTAAGCACATTTTATCAATTTATAGCATTTTTATTTAACATTTTTTTATTAAAATATTAAAAAGATGTGTTACAAAACATGATTAATATTTTCTACATTATAAATAATAAAACACTAACATAAAGTAAATATAAAAAAAGTACATACATATTAATATATATATTAACTTTAAAGTTAAAAGTTTATCTTATAAATGGAAAAATATCAATTGAAAAAATATATTTTTTCAATTGATATTTTTCCATTTATAA
>NW_019384800.1:259711-265269 GCF_000671375.1 Centruroides sculpturatus | reverse complement strand
CGGTGTGGGAAGATCTCTGCATTTACATTGTTGAAAGAATTCCCAACCATAAATCATCGCAGTATCTAAGCATGGTCGAAAGATGCAATTTAAACATATTTGTTCATGAAAATACTTGCTCAATCTTGTATATTTCTTCATACTTTTTTGTATAAAACTGCTGATTTAATAAACTAATATAAGTATATGATGGAGTTCACCAGTAAATTAATTTTATTATAAAATTTTTAAAATTTATAGAAATAAAATTTAATAATGCATAAACATTTATGCATTATTAAATATAATATAGAAGATAAGCAATTTTATTATAAGCATTTTTATCATTTTAATTATTATTTTATTAGGCCCTATATAATTATAATTTAAAAAAAAATTTTTAGCATTAATATTATAAATAGTTTAAGTAATAAATCTAAAATAAAAAATAAATTTATTTTAAACTGAGACTAAAATATTATGATATTTTTAATTTCTGTAAATTGCCAATATTTTTCACTTCTTCTAATGGTAGTTTCTGATACAAAAATTCGGTCTATAAATATATTAGAATATAAAATATCAATAATAAAAGAAAATAAATAAGCACTTTAAATAAAAGAAAATAAATAAACGTTTTTTTTAAATAAAATAAAGCGTTTTTATAGATTGATTAAAAGTGTTTATATATGAAGATGAATAACAAATAGAATGAGATCTACTAGTTGTTAAATATTGTTATTGTTTATTACACAGCTTTTAAATAAGCTAAAATAAAATTAACAGTTTAAAAATTGTTTAGAAAAGCATTTTACAGTAAATTTTAAGCATAAAGATTGACAGTAATTAAGAGCAGTTAAAATAAGACCAGTAGCTTCAACAGTTTTATTTTTAAAAATATAATTATCAATCCAAATCAATGGCCTGTGTAAAATTTTAAAATAAACCTACATCTGAGAATAACTGGATTTTCACCGGTTTAATAAGCAGCGTTTAACCTTTATTGATTAGTT
Organism: Centruroides sculpturatus; assembly: GCF_000671375.1. NCBI lineage: Eukaryota > Metazoa > Arthropoda > Arachnida > Scorpiones > Buthidae > Centruroides > Centruroides sculpturatus. Next base: position 264,277 of record NW_019384800.1, on the reverse strand, counting down.
TTATTCAGCACAATTTAATATTAATTCAACGAAATTAATAATTCGTTTTGTATTGAATTATAATAATAAAACTTTCGTTTGTTTAATTCTAAAAGCTTATACCTAAAAATATATGAATGCTTAAAATAGTTTAAATTGTTAAAAGGTCAGCCACTTAGTTTCTTGAATAGTTTAAAAGTAGTGTTATGTCATCTATTGTGTAAGTTATTTTTGTATGAACAACATAATTACGTGTGAATTACGGCGAGTAAAACAGATTATCTATGTACATAAACATTCACAAATCACGAAATAAAGACGACGATCAGAAAGTAAATGCCAATCAACTTTTATAATGAATTGTAGCCAAAGTCACGACAAAGACAACGAAATGCACATGCATGTTCAAGTTTATTTTATTTATTTTTTCTTTCTAAACACTTATCCAACAATAGCATTTCTGGCAATATTACAATGCTTAGTTGCTTATTTAGACATCACCAATATCATGACCTTGTCATTTATTTTCTACACTTATATTAAGTATCAAATTTTACATTTGTCATCATATTTTCATTAATTTATTTACAATTACATAAATTAAATTAATTAAGCAATTATTTTAACGACTTTTCTGATAAATAAATAAAATAAAATTCAATTTTTTTTTTGTTTTAAACCATTAATTTTCTTTATTACGCAATTCTAACAACAATATAATTATATTGCAAATAATAAAAACAAATTCCGCTATCAATTTTATAATGATAACAGAAGTTTGTTTTTAAAATTGCGATATAATTATATTGTTTGTTATCATATTTAAACTATTATTAGAATTAGCACAATATCCGTTAACTATAATGATAAAAACAATCACAAATTGTTTGTCCCGATTTACTTTTTACTTTAGAATAAAAGTTAAACAGTATATTGTTAATTTACTTTTTAATTGCTGAAATTTACTATAGAAATGGCTGAAATATAATAAATTTATATTAATTTTATACATAATTAAATAAAAAAATAAACTTGTTTATAATTTTATTTTGCTTAATTACATTAAATAATATTAATATCAATGATCAGCTCACTGATATTAATTAGTGCTCAGCTCACTAATGTACTAAAAATGATAATGATCATTATGAAAGCATTAAAATGGTTATTAAATTTTATATTAAAGATTATATTTTAAAGATAATTTAATGAAAGCGAGGAAAATAACACACATTTAAAGTGAATTAAATGAGAGAAGTGTTAATACTGGTACTGTGATGTTTCTACTGATGTACTGATAATGATGATAAACATTAAAAATGCTTCTATAATATTTACTGTGAAAACTGCAGTATATATAAGTTAAAAAATATGAAATCTAATTCTTTAGAGCAATTAAAGAAAGGCACCAAATATAAAAATAAATTTTACTTTAATTCCTGGTTTGGGGTATTATCTAACTCGTGCAATAAATATAACAAGATACAAGATAGAATGTTCATTGGTACATTGTACAGTCTGGAGTGCATCAACTGAAGCAGATCGTCTTACTTAAAAACGCAGACAGTTGATTTAGCCGTACCATCTCAAAGTACTATTTTAACGACGAACTTTATATGGAAACACCCAACTTAACTCGTTCTATTTCCTTAACTCTTTTACGCTTTTGAATCTGAAGACCTGATTTTTCGCGTGCCAAACCATATTAAATGATACGAAATATAATAATACTTTATCTAAGTCAAAGCATATCTCCGGTTTTATGAAAAATTTCATGTTTGGGAAGTAACATTCCTTAGTGTATATTATTTTCCCAGTTAAAGTATCACTTAGAGACTATGGAATTACACAGGGTTGCAATTAATTCTATCGTGTTTGAACTTAACATGGCCTATTAATTTTGATTATTTATGTACAAACCTTTCAATTTTTCTTAATAAATTCATTAATTTACAGTATTTTTCTTTGTCATTTTTCCAATTAAAATGCCGCTAGAAACTATGAAATTATACAGAATTGCAATTAATTCTACGATGTTTATACTTAGCAAAAATTATTAATTTTGAAAATTTATGCATAAAATTAAATTTTTTTCTCAATAAATCCATTTGTTTACAGTAGTTATTCATTTTACTTTACTTACTTTTGCATAATGACATGTTCCATTGAGGTAATTGTACATTAATACAAACTTCAATTGACATTGTATTGAATTTTTCCTTTCTATTGTTTTATAAGTTTAGTTTATANTTACATTAAATAATATTAATATCAATGATCAGCTCACTGATATTAATTAGTGCTCAGCTCACTAATGTACTAAAAATGATAATGATCATTATGAAAGCATTAAAATGGTTATTAAATTTTATATTAAAGATTATATTTTAAAGATAATTTAATGAAAGCGAGGAAAATAACACACATTTAAAGTGAATTAAATGAGAGAAGTGTTAATACTGGTACTGTGATGTTTCTACTGATGTACTGATAATGATGATAAACATTAAAAATGCTTCTATAATATTTACTGTGAAAACTGCAGTATATATAAGTTAAAAAATATGAAATCTAATTCTTTAGAGCAATTAAAGAAAGGCACCAAATATAAAAATAAATTTTACTTTAATTCCTGGTTTGGGGTATTATCTAACTCGTGCAATAAATATAACAAGATACAAGATAGAATGTTCATTGGTACATTGTACAGTCTGGAGTGCATCAACTGAAGCAGATCGTCTTACTTAAAAACGCAGACAGTTGATTTAGCCGTACCATCTCAAAGTACTATTTTAACGACGAACTTTATATGGAAACACCCAACTTAACTCGTTCTATTTCCTTAACTCTTTTACGCTTTTGAATCTGAAGACCTGATTTTTCGCGTGCCAAACCATATTAAATGATACGAAATATAATAATACTTTATCTAAGTCAAAGCATATCTCCGGTTTTATGAAAAATTTCATGTTTGGGAAGTAACATTCCTTAGTGTATATTATTTTCCCAGTTAAAGTATCACTTAGAGACTATGGAATTACACAGGGTTGCAATTAATTCTATCGTGTTTGAACTTAACATGGCCTATTAATTTTGATTATTTATGTACAAACCTTTCAATTTTTCTTAATAAATTAATTAATTTACAGTATTTTTCTTTGTCATTTTTCCAATTAAAATGCCGCTAGAAACTATGAAATTATACAGAATTGCAATTAATTCTACGATGTTTATACTTAGCAAAAATTATTAATTTTGAAAATTTATGCATAAAATTAAATTTTTTTCTCAATAAATCCATTTGTTTACAGTAGTTATTCATTTTACTTTACTTACTTTTGCATAATGACATGTTCCATTGAGGTAATTGTACATTAATACAAACTTCAATTGACATTGTATTGAATTTTTCCTTTCTATTGTTTTATAAGTTTAGTTTATATATTTTTTTTGCTATTATTAAACTATCTATTTTTAAACTAAAATAAAAAGTTTTATGTTCCTTCATTATCACGAACCATAAAATGGTCAAATAAAACAAAATCAGAACGTGTGATAGGATCTAGTAACAATAATTAAATTGTAAAAAATATTAAACTACATAATTTACATACAAAATCTGGTATAATTTTAAATAGTTTAACCTTATAAAATTTAAAAAAATAACTTAAAAAACAATAAGAAACAAACATTATAAAAAGCCATAAATTTTATTATTTTAATTTATTAATTATTAAAATAATATCCTTTTAAATTAACATTTAAATTTTTAAAATTATTTATTAATTGAGAAATAAACGCAATTAAAATTAATTAATTCTAATTAAGTACTGTACAAAGAAAATAAATTGAGTACACCAATTCCCGCCATCTGGCGTAACGGTTTGAAACTAAAATTGTACAAACTCATCGAATTAATTAATAAAAGTGTAACAAGCTGAATTACACTTAAGAATAATTTATGCTGATAAAACATCGCTTAAGAAAACTAAGCCAAGTGTACGTAATAAATTCAAACACTAGTTATATATATATATATATACACAGCTCCCTTTTTTAAAAAACTTCACATGCTTAAAACATAATGAAGTGTACATTAAACGCAAGTTTTAGTTTGACAATGTTGGTCTGCTTTCCATGTTTGTCAGGCTGCTGTCAACTTGTCGCTAAGTTGACAGTTGAATTTACCGAAGTTAATTATAACTATGTATGCCTTGGCTGTTGCTTCTTCACTAACAAATAAAATCGAGTATAAATGCACAAGGAAGGTAATTAGTAGTTATTTCAAGTATTAAAACTACTTTCATCGAGTAATTTTAATTACTATATGCCGTAAATTGTCTTTTTTTATAGTGATTTATTGTTTTCTTCCTTTGAAACAGTCTTTTTTAATACATAATAAATGATTTCGGCGCAATATTTAAAACAACTGAAACTTTAATAATATAGTTTAATGACACTTGATTAACTTTATTTTAAAATATATTAAAAAGTTATAAAATGTTTTATTTTAATAAAAAAGTAATTGAATTTTTTTTTAAATTTTAGATAAAAATTATTATATCGTTTTAGTCTGTGAATGTAAGA
>NW_019384800.1:256044-258922 GCF_000671375.1 Centruroides sculpturatus | reverse complement strand
TATATATATAATTATTTTTATGCTATTATGTATATTATATTAATACCTAATTATATTATAATAATAAATTTTCTTATATAAATTTATAGTTTAAATATCTAATTATTGCTTCTATAAAGTGTTTTATGTATAATTTATAATCTCCAGTTATAAATTTTTTACATAACATAATTACCTTCCCCAAAAAATAGATTATCAGCTGATTATAACAAGACATTCTAATTAAGAGAAATCGAAGCAGTTACCTTGACAATAAGTTGCCATGGCAAAGAGATAATGTTAAATTGTTTTCAATTTAGAAGATCCTAATTGATAAGTTTGTAAGCAAAAATCGTCTTCGTGACATTTTACACAGCGATTTGAAGGATTTGACTTTATAGAAAGTATTTATCTATGAACTGTGATATGTTATCACTATTGTTGTTGGCTGTTTCGTTACAGATAATCAGTATAAAGCGCAATTGTTATTCGTGTTTATCAATTTAATTCTAAAGGAAGTTGTTATTAAAATAGTAAATATAACAATTTATTTTATTTATTTTAAATTTGACTTATTGTTAAACATTATTATACGCATAAAGACACAATAATCCAGATAAATATCAAGAATTATAACAGGAACAAGACTATTTGTTCAATGAACAATTTATGATAACAAGTTTACATTTATCGATTTAAAATTCATAAAATTTCTTATAATTTTCGGTCAATGTGATAAATAATGATTGATGATTTTATAGCGGATAGCATTACAATCAATGAGATAATGACTGAAAATAAATCATTTCTAGACAATACCATTTACTGTTTTCCCATTAAAAATGTCAAGGATAATCAGAAGGAGTGATTTAAATCGTATCTGTGGATGAAACAGAAATTAACAGTCCTATAAATAGGAACCAATTAATATCGTGTAATTAAAAGGTTCTGATTATCATACTAATGTATTATCTAAAATTTCATACGCTATAATCCCTCTAGACATCATTAATACATTAAACTGGAGCTTCAAACTAAATGTTGAAATTTAAGCCATGTGTATGTATATATTTATGTATATATCTGTTTAAACTTTGTTTAAGAGGATATATGTAGAGGGGAGGATTTGGGGATGCACAGGGCGCAGCTGCACCAATACTGGGAGTTTTTCCCAAGTAAAGCCGTGTACGTCAGGTACTAAAATATATTGTAAGGTAAATTTTTTCCTTTCTGCAATCCCTTCTAAAAATTCCGGATCCACTATTGTATATACAGTATGAATTTAAAAATATGTATATATATATAATATGTTTGTGTGTAGTAATGTATGTGTTACTATATATGTCTGCATATATCTGCTTAAATAAAAGCCATATCCACATTTAATGTGTATTATTACAAAGAACAAAATTTAAAAATTTAATATTTAAATTAATTCATATGTCAATGTGACCTTAAATTTAAATATAATAATAATAATAACTTCCATCATATTCTTCACATAAAAAACTGTCAGTAAAATAAATTTTAAAGTATAATGATTATGAATTTATATAATTTATTAAAATTGAATTATGCTTAATTAATTTAGTGATTTTGGCAAGCAATATGAAGATGGACATAGATATAAACTCAATATTGAGAGTCGTCAAAGAAGTAATGTTTTTGAATCTTCTATAAATATGAANACTTTCACTAGTTAATTTTTTATTATATAACAATACATTTATTATGTCATATTAATGTAGTAATTTAAGCATATAGCTTATTAAATTTAATATTTAAAACAATTTTAACGCAATTTTTCATAATTTATGTCTTAAATAATTTAATTTATTTTAATTTTTATCCAATAAATATAATTTGAGAGTGAAACTTGGAATAGTTTCTGAATAAAAACTTGATTGAATAGTTAATATAAAATTTTCAAAACATTTTATACTTTTAATGGAAAATGTTGCTCTTTTTAAAGGTTTTAAACCTTAATTATCGCTTAAAAAGTAATAAATTGTTTCAAATATCATTAGAATAATTTGTAATTTTTTAATAATTCTTCACATGTTTGGCTTTTTGGTTCATTTTGGGCTCATACGAGAAGAACAAGAAAAAGAATATAACGAAAAAGATTTTTTATATTTTAGTCTCACTCAAGAAATATAAAAGATTACTCATATTTTACGGCCACTCATAAAAAATAAGAAAGAACCTGACAAATTTTGGAGCCCACCTAGAAGAATAAGAGAAGAAAAAGATTTTTCACACTACTCTTACCCAAGAAAAATGGGAGAAAACTAAAAAAAATTTCTTCAGATTTTAGACTCACCAATAAGATTAAGAGAAGAGAAAAATTCTTAAACTTTTACTTGGGTAAAAGTTTTTTAACCAATAAGTTAAATAATTAACATAAAAATTCAATAAATTAAATAAATAAATTCTAATTATTAAAATACTATTTTTACAATTATATCTTCTTATACAATTTTTTATTATAAACATGAATCTTTCATCGTGTAATTCTTTTGACAAAACACGAAAACAAGTGTTGCATGATAAGCAAAAAAATAAATAAATAAGAATTGAATTACAAAGAAGACTAAACAATACTGCACCCAACTATCAATCGATTCCATTTTTCTTCGATAAAATAAAGGCAAGACACATATAAATCGAATTTTATATATCTTTCGATTGCATGTCATCGAAAGTCTATAACTTAACTATAAAATCTAAAACTTGCTAAGTTAATTCAATAAAAAAGTTTTTAAGTGTTAAACACCAGCCGTTATTGAATTGACAAGTTATATATTTTTTAATGGGGTTTTAATGTTATAAAAAATAAGTTTAAAAATATAAAATATATTAAAATATATTAAATAATTTAATATGAATATTTTAAAAT
>NW_019384800.1:241253-255791 GCF_000671375.1 Centruroides sculpturatus | reverse complement strand
TTTGTGCCATCTGTTGGAGAATTATTTAACTATAATTTTTATATATTTATATATATTTTTTATTACGAAATAATTCATTATAAGGTTATGTTTTATGTATAAAGATAAAACAACTGTTTATTATCTTTTATCGTAAATGATCAATTATTCTATTTTCGTAGATGTTTTATTTAAAAACAAGTTATTAATCACTTTTAAAAAAACGTATTAATTAATGAAGTGTTAAGAAGCAACACTGAACTTCGGTATTTTCTAAAGAAATCTGTTTCCAATCTCTCTCTTTTTAGAGTAGTTGCACATGTTTTTCTCAGAACTGCTTGATGATAGGTTTTTTTTAATGACGAAAATAAGTATGATTTATTGCATCACATCTTAAATGAAGTATGCTTTGTTAATATTTAAAATATTCATATCATTGGCAAGTGTGCAAATAATATTAACTAAAGAAAATTAATGGATAATTTTTGGGTCAATTTTCTACTTTTAATATTTGTTTTAAAATGCCAATATTTCATATACTCGTAGTGAATTCCATTCTCTATTCAATCTATATTGTTAAGTAAACTATACTTCAATCCGCGTTGAAGCATCATATACTTTATCATTCCATAGACATCACATAGCTTTACAAATTGACGTTCAGTTGACTCATATCCTCTTTCCATTCGTGTACACATAACCGTATATCCTTACAAATATACATTAAAACATCACGTATGCTATATCGATTTATAATATATAAATATAAATTTATAAATTATCTATCTTCTTCTCTCGGTTATGTGCTGCATATCACTGCAAATTCATATTCAAGCATCATATATTATTTTTCAATACATATATAAGTAGTCACACATCATCAATAATTCATCAGCTTGATTTCATGATATGCTTCTTATACTTTAATTAATTAATATGAGATAGATATGAGCTATGATTGAATATATATAAGAAACATATTCAATTATTCAATTCAACTATATAATTTTACATAACTTATGACTCTTATTTATAATATTAATTACAGTACAGTATAAGGATTTTTTTTTAAATATTNAATATTTAATAATAATTTCCAAAGAATAATTTAATTCTTATAAAATAATTATAATAGTAAAACTTTAGACTTAGTGTATTCAAAATTGAATACTGTACTTCTTTTATGGAAAAGAAAGTAGAAGAATAAAGAAAAAGTACGTTTTTAATCTTTACAGCTTGTGTCCATTGTCAAGATATTTGTTAGACGTGATATTAATCAGGATTAAGGAAAATCATTCTTGAGATTTCTGAGAATCGTCAACTACATCATTCTTGAGAGGTGTGAACTTCCAATTGAGAAATGCTGATATTATAAGATATTGTGTTGAAATTTCAGCTAGCGTTTTTCTTAATTAAATGGTTAATTCTTCATAAAAAAAGCAACATTGTGTGAGCATTTACTATTAGAATTTAAGAATAATTTTTTTTACTGCCATTCTTAAGAATCATACTGAAATCTGTCACGTAATGAACATTGACCTCCATTTTGTCTGCTTAAAATACTGAATAGATGTAATCTTGTATGGCAACAAGAAAAATTAAGAAAATCTATTCAAAATTATAATATTCCAGATATATTTTTGGCAGAATTCGCTTCTGCTTACTATACCAATTATTTTATTGTATTTTGTACATTGTTGATATTATTTTTTGCTTTGTTTTTTTAAATTTATGTATTTTTAATTTATATTTTTACCCCCGTTACGAGTTCTACTTTCTATACTATTTAAATAAATAAATATTATTCCAGATAAAATAAAATTCTATTGATACAGATGGATGTATAATGTTTTATTTAAAATATTTACTATTAAATTTTAATGATTCATAGTAAATTTTTGTATTATAAAATATTCAGAAAATAGCGGCGCTCAATAAATAAACAATTATGTAGTTTAAAACGGGCTTTTCAAGCTGTTTTTAAGTTTTGGCCCATTTTTACAATAAAGACAATGTAAAATTATATAAAAGTACTTTAGCAATACCCTTGGAATCGTGATCTACTGGTTGGGGTGAAACCATTATAAAGCAATGACAGAACATAGTTTTTATACATAATCATTAATACGAAAATAATTTTAAAATATTACGTACAAAATAAATTAAATTACAATAATTTGACATTAAAATTTAAAATTGTTCTCTAGGTTATGTGTTCATAAAATACAGGGAAAATTGGCAACTTGCTGATTGAAAAAAGAAATGTGGCGTCATCTTTTATCGAGAAATTCAACTACGTAGTTATCTCTAATAATTTTAAATAAATGTATACGTCATAAAAATTAAATATCGTATTGAACGACGTCATCAAAAAAATCTGATGATAGAAAATATTGATTTTAATTTATTTCCTTATTAAAATAATAAATACTTTTCATTACAGTTAAGATTCAGTCTGTTTGACAGTTTACATAACATTTTTTTTGATATATCTAATTTATTATTATTTTGTTTATTATAATATTTTACAAGGTAATAAAACGACTAATATAATTATTTAAAATCAAAATTATAACATATTCTGTATAAAAAACATAAGAAAAAGGTAAATAAATTCAAATTTATTCCTTTATCTTTTCATTTTTTAAACCAAAATACCTTCTTAAAATGCATAAAAGACGTTATTTATCATTTATTTTTATTTATTTTCTGCATTTAAGAAAAATATTTATAGATATTCGCTGGCAACATTAACTATAACTAGTCTTCTCGTAACATAATTCGTTCGTGATTTTTACTAAATCGCAAGAAATTGCATATATTTCAAGTATTGTTTCATCAATTTATGAAATAAATAATTACATAATTCAATTGTTTTCATCACAATTTTCTTTTACTGAAGATTACAAACATTATAGATCAGATAATATAGTTATGAAATATTATTCGTGTGCGAGTTTAAAATATGCATAAACAAAGGACTTATTTTGTTACATAATTATCTGTAAGTTTTAAAATATGCTTTTATACATCTGGTATTATGTGGACACACGAATATATTCTTTCTATTGACCCATGTTTTGAAGCTTCATCTGATACACCATGTCTTCCTAGATCCTTGGATTTAAATCCTATATTTTTATTTCTGAACGTACTTGAAGGCTATGGTATATCTCTTCACCTGAAGGGACATACAGGAATGACAACACCTGAAGATACATATTCGTAATGCACACACATCAATAATGTGATCCTTTAGGTGGTCCATGGTTTTACAACTTTACGTGATGAAAAATGGTTCAGCAATTGTTATGAGAAGTAAAATTTGACAGGCATTTATTACTTTTTACAATTAGTAAAAAAATAAGTAAGATATAAACAAAATATATTGTAAAATGAGTGGTCGTAAAATGAGATCCGTTGTATACAATATTATCAGTATTTAAAAAACTCTTCATTAAATTAACTTATCATTTTGTTCTAATATTTAATAATAATTTCCAAAGAATAATTTAATTCTTATAAAATAATTATAATAGTAAAACTTTAGACTTAGTGTATTCAAAATTGAATACTGTACTTCTTTTATGGAAAAGAAAGTAGAAGAATAAAGAAAAAGTACGTTTTTAATCTTTACAGCTTGTGTCCATTGTCAAGATATTTGTTAGACGTGATATTAATCAGGATTAAGGAAAATCATTCTTGAGATTTCTGAGAATCGTCAACTACATCATTCTTGAGAGGTGTGAACTTCCAATTGAGAAATGCTGATATTATAAGATATTGTGTTGAAATTTCAGCTAGCGTTTTTCTTAATTAAATGGTTAATTCTTCATAAAAAAAGCAACATTGTGTGAGCATTTACTATTAGAATTTAAGAATAATTTTTTTTACTGCCATTCTTAAGAATCATACTGAAATCTGTCACGTAATGAACATTGACCTCCATTTTGTCTGCTTAAAATACTGAATAGATGTAATCTTGTATGGCAACAAGAAAAATTAAGAAAATCTATTCAAAATTATAATATTCCAGATATATTTTTGGCAGAATTCGCTTCTGCTTACTATACCAATTATTTTATTGTATTTTGTACATTGTTGATATTATTTTTTGCTTTGTTTTTTTAAATTTATGTATTTTTAATTTATATTTTTACCCCCGTTACGAGTTCTACTTTCTATACTATTTAAATAAATAAATATTATTCCAGATAAAATAAAATTCTATTGATACAGATGGATCAGGAGAGATGCCATGTCGTTTATCATCACATACAACTGTAAGAAGAAGCTTGAATAACAAATGGGGATGAATAAGAAAGTCTTAAAGGAAATTGCATCTATCAAAATCTAAAGATTTCAATTGTCTAGTTTCCGAGAGATTTAGAAAGAAATAACAGAGATAAAAACAGACAGCAAAGTCAATTTTGATCCTAAAATAATTCCTTTTTCTAACATGAAAAAATATTTATTTTTTATAAATAAATAAGCACATATAAAAAATCAAAAATGGAAATACATTATTTTCATTATTCTGGATCATTTAGAAGCATTAATTTTATGTACATTCTATTAAATATATTGAAGTAAATTAATTTAACATCTTTGTATAATTAGAATTTAAAATAATATATTAATAAATTCCTATTTCTGAAACTTAATTCATTAATTTATATGATAGTATCGCAGCAAAATATTTGTATATTCAATCAAGTGAGAAGTAATCGGGGTATATTATTGCAATTAAAAGGATTTGTTGCGTAAAATTTAAATCTGACAAAAGGCGAGAACACACGTAAAATTAATACATTCAATTTGACTAATACAAATATAATAGTAAATTTTCTTTATCAGAAGCCAAAAGTGCTGAAATGAAATCTGATAAAACAAATAAACACAAATTTTAATCATTTTCTTTTCAAGCTTTGTGCATAAAATATTAAACTTTGAAGTCCTCCATCAGGAATATCTACCAAATGGTAAAAAAGTTAAATTACAGAATCAAAAATTAAAATTTTCTTTAATTATGTACGTATATTTAAATATATCTTTAGTTCTTTTGCATAAATAAAATGAGAAAAATATACAAGGTGGCCCAAAAGTCAGTTAACGGATCCCAAACCAGTTTTAACTTCTTAATTAATTTTTGGGCTATCCTATTAATTTTAGTAAATTTTTAAATTATAAAATTGTAAGTAAAGAACTGGAAGACAATTCTAATATGATTTAAATGATAATTTTTAAATATTTATGTTATTTATAAACAAATAAATTTTTTTTTTTAAATCAGAAAACATAATTTTTTTAAAATATATTCTTAAATATACTCTAAAAATCATTTATTATGTAAAATATTGCTGATAATTTAAAATATAAATAAAATATAAAAGTAAAATTCCTGATCTGTAAATTCAATTCATTATTATTCTAATTGAAGTTTACTGGATACAGGAAACATAATTAGGTTCTCAGCTCACGTTTCTTTACAATAACATGACAGAACGGTATTCTATTGATGAAAGAACGTTTAATAACAGGAAAAAGTGATGACTGCTTATAACATTGTTACCTTTACATGAAACTTTTATTATTCTAAAGTATTATACACTTGAAAATTTGGGTCCTTTAAAGCAATAGAAAGTTAAAAATATCAATAAAGTATCTCATAAAACACTAAAAAGAACTATTATTGATTTTTGCATGAGAAGTTAAATAACTGAATGTTTTATTAATGGGAAAACTGACTAATCGATTTCTTGGATAACTTTAATCACGTGTTGATAAAACAGTGAAAGCTCAGACGAGAGTTTGATAATACTTTTTGAACATAAAAAGTAAAACAAAAATATTATTTTATCATTTAAATTTTATTAAAGTTAAATTAATTGCCTTATTAACTTATTACTTACTATTTATTCATGTAATAATCGATTATTCGTTAACTTTAGCTGCTTCAATTCTCACGCTTTTATAAAGAATTTTTCATTAGTCACGAATACGTGTTTCTTTTAATTTGAATAATTTCTTGACTTCTTCACTTTAGGCATAATGTTAAACAGTTAAATGTTAATGTCTTAAAGAAAACATTTCAATATTATATTGAATATCTCTCCTCATATTTGAAATTATAATAATAATTTAAAATGTAAATTTACAAAAAAACATTCTTAATGTCTTTCTTACTCTTAAAATTGTTGCATTTTATAAATATTGTTTTCCTGAAGAATCTTCTATTCTCTGTAATAAAATTATTTTAAGAATAGATCGAAATTATATGGAAACATGCAACAAAGATGTAAACAGAGATGATTAAAGTTTTGAGAGATTTCTTCTTTCGTTAGATTTTAAGAAAGTGAATACTGTACGTAATTTTCATCTGCGATCCAAGAAAATAAATGGCAAAAAGAATTATTTATCCACTGCGTTTGAGTGATTCATAATTTTAATTTAATTTCTTTCATCTCATTTAAAATCATTAATTAAATAAGAATTATTGGTACGAAGATAAAATTCACACAAACTGTTCCTTAGAACAATAACAATTAACATTAAGGATTTAAAATTGAAAGAAGGCAAGAGAAAACGTTTTTATTTGTAATAAGATAATAATACTTAAAATTAAAAGAGAGAAAACGACAATTATAATATATTAATTTATTATTTAAACTTATTATTACAATAAAAAATCATCTTAAAACAATTGCAATAACATTAAATTAAACACCATAGATATAAAAAGTATCTCTGGAAAGTAATAAAATTTGTGAGATATGACACAAATATCTATAGTTTTCATTAGATTTATGTTAAAATTTTAAAATAAACACAATTTTCATATAATTTAAGGAATTATTATACAAAATATACAATGAATAAATAATTCGTAACAATTGTTTTTGAAATCACAGTAAATGTGAGATCTTTAAACGTAACTAATGCACGGCCAGAAAATTTTACTTCTTTTTATTTATATAATTTATTAAAATTGAATTATGCTTAATTAATTTAGTGATTTTGGCAAGCAATATGAAGATGGACATAGATATAAACTCAATATTGAGAGTCGTCAAAGAAGTAATGTTTTTGAATCTTCTATAAATATGAATGTCAAATGGTCCTACAAATTTCCTCTGTAATAAGTTCTGTGAGAGGTTTTGTAAGATGTCCCTTTGATAGAACCACTTTACAAAAGTTCGTTGTAATGTAGATGTGACATTAGTTTATTATGATCTTCTAAACACCCAAAAGCTATGTCGTGTACTTGTAAGTGCTTATTATTTGTAGTTAAGCAGGTAGAGAAATAAATAAAAACGTCAAATTCTTAATATTCTTGTCCTATAAAAACTTTTAGTGAAGTATTTAAAAAATATATAAAAATTCTTCATCTTTTCCATAGAAAACTACTCGTATCTTTCGCAAATCTTTCGCAATTTAAATCTGTGTCATACATTAATTAGGGATTAAAATAATCTACTTATGTTTTTCTAAATAAAATTACACAATACATTGTATTAGTGTACAATATTTAAAAACATTTAAAACTCAAGGCAATAAAAATAAATAAGAATTAAAAGATTTGTAAACAACAATTGCAACTTAACAATATATTTTTTCCCTCGTTACCTAATTTAAATATTCTCCTTAAATCACTTCTTGTGACTAATTTAATTATTTTAAATTATATTTACAAAGTGTAATTTTAAAAATAATTTTTATATAAATATTTTAAGTTGTAATTAAGTTAATTACAAATTTACGATTTTGATTACAATCGTAGAAACGTTATTACATGTAATTAAAGAAAATTAAAACAGTTATATGTCAAGTTTTACACTTAAATACTGAATAATTTGTAATATTTTATGATTTATTCATTTTAAATCACTTAATAATTTATTTTATTCTACAGTATAATCTCCTTGAAAATATGAGAATTTGATTAAATCGGTATACTCGAGTTGAGTTTGGATTTAAGTTCACTCAACAATAATTTAATAATAATATAAATGCAATGTTAGAAAATTTGAGAAATTCTTGCTTGATTTAATTTGTAAGGCTTATTAAATTCGAATTATGCTTAATTAAACTAATGACTTTGGCAGGTAACATGAACATGGACATTGGCATCAATATTGTGACTCATCAAGAAACATTATTTTTGCAAAAATATGGATTACTAAAATATGTGATTTGTATTTAAATTTTTAGAAAACGTCGTCAAAATAGTTATGTCTATTAAATAACAATTTAAAAATTGAATTATAGAAATTAAATGAGTTTAAATGAAATCAGTTCATACTTAAATTTAACTTTGTAATAATGCAAATAAAGCTTAACTTTTATTCTGAATTAAAATTGTTTTTTATTTTTAAAAAAAAATGTATAAAAAAACATGAACTTTGAAGAAGAAAATTGCTCGTTTTTTCAACTTGTCAATGAATTTCATATACAACGTTATGAATCTTTCTATATTTATAAGATAATTTGTATGATAAATAATCACTTATTCCGTTTAAAATACAAAATTGATCTAAAATAAGGTAATAAATACAGTTAGAATGATTAATTAAAATGTATATGGGTACAGGTATATGGAATAAAATAAAAATTGTTTTCTGTTAAATTTTGTAGCATTATCTGTAAAGCCAGTATAATAAGTCCTGATAATAGAAGATACGAATTTATAGTCGAAAATTTACATTTTAGTAACAGTTAGAATGAGTTTAATTTCGAAATTTCTTAACAAACAGATATGTTGTAAGTCTTCATTCAAATGAAATCATACTTATTGTTATTTATTTATATAAATCAATAAAATTGAATTTTCAGAATGGATTTTAGGCATTATTCTGCCAAAATCTAAATTTACTCTATAACTAGTATCTAAAATCTAATAATAATTCTTGATATAGTTTTGTTTTTGTTTAAAGGGCATCTGAAAAAGATCTCCGATTATGACAGGATTATGATGTCCTTCAGTTCACAAGTAAATATTTCTGTTATATTATTATTTTTAGAAAATAAATTCGATTTGATTTATAAATAAACTATTTATTAACGAAAATATAATAATCTATTCTATTCTATATAAATGCTATAGTTTGCTTGCAACAGTCTATATTAGTTTACATAGCTTTTCATTGCATTGCCATTGCACCAACCTCTATAAAAAATTTGAATTTTTCTCCCATCATTTCACTCAAACAACTTTTATTTATCAACACAAATCATTTATTTTGTAAGCCATTTTAATTTCGAATTTTTAATACATTGTCATCACGATGAAACTGCATTTTGTTATTTGTTAATGTATGTGAAGCATCGATCATTTTAATATCCAGATTGATATTCAGAATAAAATATTAGAATTTACCATAAATATTTTCTTTAAAACTAGAATTGTATAGAATGTTTGTTATCACTCTACGTATATAAATAGATTTTTTTTTTTTTGGTCAGAATGTGAGTTTCTTAATACTTCTCCTAAAATATTTTTTGCAATTATAAACAAAATACCATATTTATAATAAAATTTTCATATATAAATTATTTTAAAAACCAAATACTTTTCTTTATCTATTTTCATTTAATAGAAACATATGATTTTTCTATTTGTTTTCTTATATACCCTAAAACCTTGGCTATAGTCAGCGGAATATACAAAGTTATATTCGTAAAATTTATCACATGCGGCCTATCCACAAGGGTACTAATACAGGAAAAATCTAAGTATCGTAATAAACCGATTACACGTGTGAAGGATAGAGCGTTGTCAGATATTTTCAATCAGCAATCTCTGAAATCTGCTTTCAAAAGTGGCCAAAAAATCACCAAATACTTGTCGAAAATAGAGAAAAATTTACCGCATTTTTTTGTTTTAGAAACTCTATGAGATGAAATTAAGTATGCACATTCTGATCACATTTTGTGTCTCTGTGATATGCCGGTGATAATAATCTGTTCCTTTCTCATTAGTTTTTTTTTATTTTGAAGTCATACCCTAAAACCTTGTCTGTGGGCTGCAGGTTATATACGCGAGAGCATCTTATTCACAAAAAATTCAACATTTCTTTACATATTTGCGACTTATACACGAGGATGGCTTATAGCCAAGGTTTCAGGGTAATTATAAAAGTAAAATAGTGAAAATATTTGAAAATTGCCATTCATCTAGCTTCTTAATTAAGAAAATAATAATGCAAATATTATTTTATTTCAGTCATCGTAATTAAAATATTTTAAAATTTAAAACGAAATTAAATATATCAAAAATTTTTACGTGCTGTTAAGTGAATTACTGATTTCACAAAGAAGCAGTTCAAAGAATCACAATCAGCCAGACATAAAAACTTGTAACTTTATTCTCTTTTATTTGTAACATTTTTGGATCTTAGCTTCATTAAAATATAAAATAAACAGTTATTAAAATCACATTAAAAGTATATTATAAGGTTTAAACTTGGCTGATTATATTTTTTTAGAGCTGGATGCTTGTTTGTAAAAATAGTAATATTAAATATCCATTTTCTTATAAAAATTATTTTAAAAAATAATGAAAAACACTTAAAATTGCCATTCATGTAATATAATTAAGAAAATAATAATGCAAATATCTTTTATAATTTATCAATAAGAATCGTTGTTTACATTTTTAAATCTGAAACTATTTTTCATATAATTTAATCAACATTTTAAAATTTTAATTTAAGAATTTAATAAAGTTATTCATAACTCTGATCATATTTAATATCCATTATTAAAATCTATTCCTTTTAAAAGAAACAGTATTTTTATCAGCAAAATGAATAGATTTCTTTTATCAGAAACCCATTAACAGTTCTTTTATCAAGAAATTATCAAAAGTCATTTTACAAATAGAGATATTTATGTAAAACAAGGAAAGAATTATTATTGAAGAGGTATTAAATGAAAGTTTATACAAAAGAAACTCTGATACAGAGAAACTAATGAAAACACTTATGCATAATTGATATTTTTCAATTGAATAGTCATACAACTTTAAAATTAAAATATTGTAAAATATACTAATTTAAAAAAAATAATAATAATAATTTTATTCACGTACGCGTGCATATTAAAACGCTATATTTAACGTAATTTCTGGTTTACAATAAAGTTAAAATTAATCTGTTTTATACAGTTATCCTTTTTATATCTAATTCTATAAATATTTACTGGAAATATTTAAAAAAGGATATGTAAATATTTTATCTGAATCCGCCCAAAATTTAACGTTATAGTAAATAATATTGTCATCGTTTTCTGGTAATCGATATCCGTACTAGAATTAAAAAAATAATTTGTTACAATTTAAAATATAAAAAGTAAGCATTAGATATTATATTTTTTTATTTTTATTACATTGTGTCTTATTTTAATTCTTAAAAATAAAATAGCCAACTTACAGTATTTTTCCAATATTTTCTCATAGCCTTGAAATTTGGTAAACTACATTCGGGAAAGACTTTCCATACGGATGATATTAAACCCTTCTTCAAGCTACATAAATTTTAATAAATTAATTAATATTCTAATAGCAATATTAAATTAGGCCTATAGTATTTTGAATATTGTTTTCTAAGTCTGATAGTATATACCTGGGTAGCACGTAACACGAATCAATTACAACATTCTGTTCCGTATCACGTATAGGAGATTCGTAAAGCTCTTCTTTAATCTNTGTTAATAGGACACGCGAAAATAGATAAAAATAATATTTACTTACCCTGACACACTTTCTTTGGCCATTTTATACAAAACATGTTGACTTGATTACTTGAAAGTGAAACCTATTATTAGAAATTTTATATAAGTTTATAAAATTAAAAAATTAAAAAACCCTACTTTTTAATAATTAATTTTTATTAAATTTTAAATATTTCTAATTTAAATTTAGTAATTATTCATTACTTAGATAATTAGTTTTCTACATTTTAATGAAAATTAAAGTAAATAATACACCAGAAATATTTAAATTTTATTATGAGTTGTTTTAGAGTTAATTAAAACTTTGAATTTAAACACAAAACGTTTAAAATTAATTAAATTCATTTAATTTTTAAAAAATAATTTCAGTAGCTACATTGTTTATTTATCAATAATTTTTATTTTCCAACACAGTCTTCTCAATAGGATAATAACTTATCTTAACTTTAAATAAATGTGCAATAATCGTTTTAAAGGTAAACAAAGTAATGTCTGGAGTTTTATTATTTTATTATCGTCAGTAATTTAAGAAATAAATTATGTTAAAATAAGAAAAAAATATATACTGTAGCTCCTCATATTTTGTTTAGTTTATATTTATTTTAAGAAATTTATATGTTTATATAAATTTGGGAACTGTCATCAGAGAATCCTGACAAGTGGATTTTCTATTAGGCTTTTTAGGCCCGAGTCTAGGTGTATTTTGGGGGGGGGCAAAAATTCAAAGTAATAATAATAATAAGAAAATAATTATGTAGGAACAATTCATAAAGGGATTAGTGCAAATTAAAAGCTTACAAAATAAGACATATCAGTTGAGTAGCATTAATATATGAATATATTTTGTATGAACGAAGTGGTAGGTTACTAATCATGGGTTTTCAATAGTGTTCTTTGTCCTTTCCTTTCGATATTTAAAAATCTGTAAAATACAGTTACTGCAGAATTGAAATTATAAATTAGAATCATTCAGTGTATAAGTGATAATAATAGTTTGGGGTCGCTTGTGTTGTCAGGAGCAGTGATGCCATATTTCTAAATGCGCCACTGCCCCTTGCCTCAATACATGGTGTCTATGAAGCTTTTCTTATGGTACTGTATTATAATTGGTCAGAAGATCCATATCTTTGTAGACGATTTTAAATACTAATACAGTATACACATATACGTGTAAATATATAAATATCATTAATGAAAATGTTGATGTAAATAGTTTCAAAACATTTTATGTAGTATTGATACAATTGAAGTATTTAATTACAGTAGACCCCCCTATAACGCGGGTTCCTATAACGGAGATTCATGTAGCGTGGCGAAAAAATTGCGACAGTATTCGTATAAAAACGCTAAAAGGGACTCGTAAAACGTCGTCGCCGACTCTTGTCTCGACAGGATTGGTCGAATCTGGACCAATAGTGGACGAGCAGCCGAACTACTTTCCGCCGTCCAGCGCCACGCTACGGAGAGTTTAGGCGGGTAAGATGAGTTTACTATCGTCTGTACAGTATGTAAATTAGGTACCGTAAGTCTAATACAGTACTGTAATTTTATACATTTCTTGTGAAAGAAACATTTCTTATTCAACGGCCATTAAAATTATTTATATTAATGATGTCTCCAAAGTTCAACGAATTTTCCGCAGAAAAATAACTTATCAGAAATCGTGGCCGCTGTTTGGTGCGCTGCTCCGCGACGAAAACAACCTTAAACAATGGCGACGTCGAACGGTGCACACTCGGTAAGTAATCCTACAATTTTTTGTTTATAACATAGTTTAAACGGATTATTCCGAAAAAATTATACGTGTTTTGGAAATGTTGAGTCGAATTAGTCTAGAATCGATTAATTTTATGGAAGAAAACCTTTCAAACAGCCGTAGTCCGTAAACTTCACACGTGTCGGGCTGTGATTGGCTCATGTATTTAAGGATTCCTACAACGTGAAATTCGTATAACGTGGAACGTATCTACGCGTTATAGGGAAGGTCTACTGTAATTATTTTTTTATAGAATTAAGGTTTATTTACTAGATGTAAATATATACACTGTATATAATTTTAAAATAGTTAAATACACGTTTAAATTCTATAATTAAGGATGTACAACGTTCTATACAAAAGATGTTCGTTATTAAAAAGTACACGAATTTTTCATTATTGATAAGAAAATCAATTTCTTGATCAATAGAATTAATAAGCGTGAGAAGAGAATTTCTGCATAGAGAGTACAAAGTTAATAAATTTTTATACAGTATTGATTAGTAATTTAGACTTTAGCTTTAGGCCTTTTGCGTTTTTTAAAGGCCTCAGATACACACAAATATAAGCTTGTTGATTCTCGGTCTTAGACTATTACTTGGAATCCAGTAGTAACTATAATCTTGCACAATATCAAGATTCATATAATATGGACTTTATATTATATAAAATTGTAGAAAACGGCCTCGCAAGTCCACACTTACTAAGGTATTAAAACTGTCATAGTCCGCCTTATATGTGTCATATAAGTGCATTTATTAGAAAAAATTACGCAAATAATTGCAAATAATTAATGATTTATAAAAAGACATGCAATATTTATTTCCATCCCAAGAAATGATTAATTATTTCAAAATTAGTATAAGTTGTGTTAAATATATTAATTTTATTATAATGAGTAGATGTTAAAAATGAGAACAAAACGTTTTAATTTTATTTAAAAAATAAATAAAATTTTATTTTTGTTTCTTAATTCATTTTCATAAATAATTTTGAAGGATAATCTAACAATCAACTGTAAATCACCTCCCTGTTATGTCTCTTTTCATAATTAAAAAAAATATAATATATAT
>NW_019384800.1:235763-240597 GCF_000671375.1 Centruroides sculpturatus | reverse complement strand
TTTTTATATTTAAGGAATTACATCCTACTTTAGTTAAATTGTAACATAAAATAAATGAATTAATGAGTGATAAATATATTATTCATTAATTCATTTATTTTATCTTTAGATAATTTATAAATAAGTTTAAAGTAGTTTAATGTATAGCGTTTTAGTTTATTATTGATAAATTTAGTTAAATGATAATAAAACTAATTTATTAGGAATAGAATTAAACAGTATAAATGGATTAACTGATAACATTGCACTATATACATTGAATGTATATTATTCATAAATTATGAAATAAATAAGCGAGTAATACAATTATATTAATGTTAATTTACTTTAAGCATTTTCAAATTAAGAATATTTAATTAACTATAAATAAAATGAATAAGTTTATATTAAAAAGTTTTTTCTGTTCTAATTTTTAAATATTTTTATTATGTTTCTGTATAATGGCCGAATTTATACATGTTGTAAGGCCCTAAGCTACAATTTATAAGAGGCCCTTGGCCCTCTATTAAGTAATAATGTTTAAAAGCAGGAGGGCCTAAGCTGTAGAGTGCTTAGTTATATGTAAATCCGGTCATGTCTGTATGAATTATAGTTTTGTTTTTAACTGTACTGTATTTTTATTCACTTATTTTCAATCTAATATGAAATTTCTAAATTAAGGATTTTATTAATATAAACTCCCTAAAGGTGGACATTATAAAGCTAAATACGAACTAAAAAAGTAGCTAAAATTAAAATAACAATGAAACATTAAAACACGTTGTTAATTTTATATAAAAGTATACATAAAAATCAATTAAATTATATATATTAAACTTAATATATTATTATATTGTAAATTAAATTATAATCTACAACACACAAAATAACAATATATAAGCATAACAATTTTGAAATCTTTATTAATCTAACATAAAATATTTTATAACAATTATTAATTTGAATTTATCTGAAAAACTATTTTAACTTTTACGTTATGACAAGTGAAACAATAATTATCAAGTCTATCTTCCATCGATTGTTAAATAAAATATTAGCAAATGAAACACTATTTTTTCACAGTTTATTTTCATAATTCCTAAACCTGTTGACATGTTATATAACTTCATAAAGTGAATCTGTGTTAAAAATTATATATATATAGGCTATATTTTTCTTACCTCTTACTCGTTAAACTTGATAAACATTCTAGAAAACAGTAACATATTTATATACGAATGTAAATGCAGTTAAGTAGTAATAATTTATGCATCAATACATCATTCCAATATGTACTGTGTATATATGCCAATATATCTGTAGATCTATGTACCAGTTAAATATATGGATAAAACGTTAATGTGTACTTGTAATAAGGCCAGACAGAACGAAACCAGCAGAACTATTTAGCGCTGATCCTGGAATACAGAGGGACTCCATTTTTTTTCTAATATATATATATGTGTGGGTTTGTGTGTACTTACCAGTGTAGTTGTGTCTCTATGTGNTAATGGCCGAATTTATACATGTTGTAAGGCCCTAAGCTACAATTTATAAGAGGCCCTTGGCCCTCTATTAAGTAATAATGTTTAAAAGCAGGAGGGCCTAAGCTGTAGAGTGCTTAGTTATATGTAAATCCGGTCATGTCTGTATGAATTATAGTTTTGTTTTTAACTGTACTGTATTTTTATTCACTTATTTTCAATCTAATATGAAATTTCTAAATTAAGGATTTTATTAATATAAACTCCCTAAAGGTGGACATTATAAAGCTAAATACGAACTAAAAAAGTAGCTAAAATTAAAATAACAATGAAACATTAAAACACGTTGTTAATTTTATATAAAAGTATACATAAAAATCAATTAAATTATATATATTAAACTTAATATATTATTATATTGTAAATTAAATTATAATCTACAACACACAAAATAACAATATATAAGCATAACAATTTTGAAATCTTTATTAATCTAACATAAAATATTTTATAACAATTATTAATTTGAATTTATCTGAAAAACTATTTTAACTTTTACGTTATGACAAGTGAAACAATAATTATCAAGTCTATCTTCCATCGATTGTTAAATAAAATATTAGCAAATGAAACACTATTTTTTCACAGTTTATTTTCATAATTCCTAAACCTGTTGACATGTTATATAACTTCATAAAGTGAATCTGTGTTAAAAATTATATATATATAGGCTATATTTTTCTTACCTCTTACTCGTTAAACTTGATAAACATTCTAGAAAACAGTAACATATTTATATACGAATGTAAATGCAGTTAAGTAGTAATAAT
This sequence comes from Centruroides sculpturatus, assembly GCF_000671375.1. Classification (NCBI taxonomy): domain Eukaryota; kingdom Metazoa; phylum Arthropoda; class Arachnida; order Scorpiones; family Buthidae; genus Centruroides; species Centruroides sculpturatus. The sequence goes on along the minus strand of NW_019384800.1, from coordinate 238,304 downwards.
TTATGCATCAATACATCATTCCAATATGTACTGTGTATATATGCCAATATATCTGTAGATCTATGTACCAGTTAAATATATGGATAAAACGTTAATGTGTACTTGTAATAAGGCCAGACAGAACGAAACCAGCAGAACTATTTAGCGCTGATCCTGGAATACAGAGGGACTCCATTTTTTTTCTAATATATATATATGTGTGGGTTTGTGTGTACTTACCAGTGTAGTTGTGTCTCTATGTGCTAGTAAAATAATAAATATATATAAAAAATTAATATATTTATTATAAGACCCATACAGAGGGAGGTCAGCACTACTTTGGATACAACTGGGCCCCAAAATTTTGTTAGTTTTATAAAAAAAAATTATACGAAACTGATATGAAGTTTCTTTTCATAAATGATGGAAATCTATTTTTTTTTTATTTTATTGATCTCGTTTGTATATTTTTGCGCAGGATTTTTTTGAAAAAAAAAGTAAAATTATAAGAAAACACATTATTTTTTATAATGAATTTTATTATTTTTTTACAACATAGGTATATAGAGTAACACAATATATAGACTAAGGATGAACTGAATATAAATATAGGTTATATAGCTACAATGCACTATTTAATTTTTATTTTATTGAATTTTTTAATTGTTTGCAAATACGACTTAGACCCCAAAAACCGGCATGGAGCACGACCTTGTTTTTATGGTCTATGGTGAGAGTAGGACTCCATACTTGTGACTGATTCGAGCTAAATCATTTCCTCCTTATAAACTGTTCATTAATTTAGGAATATTTAATAGAAACTTAAAATATATTCATTAACATAAGATCTATTGAACATATTTTATATTTAAATTGTATTAATATATAAATATAAAAAATAATTAAGATACATAAAATACTTAACAATTACAGGTTCAATAACTGTTTACGTCGAAAATATTCTTTGAAAGTATCAAGTAATTTGATCCTTTTAACTTCTACAACTCTTCAAGTTATTGATGCTTGAATACATAATTGATATAACGAAAATTCCAAATGACAAACTGAAATTAAAAAATTCTTATCGTTAAAAATAAATAAAAATAATGACATCTGTAAGGAAACATTTTTAAAAATGTGCAAGCTCATTTCTTATTGTAATAATAAGAAACTTACCAAGGTTGGGTATAAACTTATTACAGCCTTAAACTATAATATACAAGGCCCTTCCCTCCACCAAATAATAATGAAAATGAAAATGTGAAATCCTAACTACAGTATAGTTAATCGGACTTACAAGACCCCTAACTTTAGAGCTGTAACAAATCTCTATTACATATGAAAAGCCATTCCTCTACATAAAATAATAAATATAGAAATGTAAGACAATAAACTGTGTTTACTTTTTGTGTAAACCAGTCCGGAAATTAATAATAAATAAAACAAAGTAATAATGATCCATTTAAAGCCTGATACAATTGACATTGTGTAAATTACTTATCACAAAAATCAATTATCAAGAAACTAATTAATTAATTAATTAATTAAAGTAACCAATTATCATTGATTAAACTATTGGTTATTATAAGAAAGAAATTTATAATATTATTTAATCTCATAAATATTAATTAATATTGCGTATTTATAAAAAAATTGTAATAAATGTATTTTATTTTATAGTAATCTTAAAATTATTTTGAATATAATTAAATTATTTAATTAAAATTAAACTCTAACGTTACATGTTAAAATATAACCATAATTAAATACTATATTATAAACAATTATTTATTTAGCGCTATTAAACTATCAACTTTATAATGTAAAAATTTGATAAATTATAATTTATTACAAATAATAATTTGTAAGTAAATAAATTGTAATAAAACAGCAATTCTCATACTTCTATTTAATTTTATATTAATTTAAAATTTTTTTTTACATAATTATAATATTAATTGATTCCTTTAACTTAAAAATAAAACTAATTAGTTTATATTAAATAATAGTAAATCAAATTTAAAATATTAATCTAATTAAAATTAAAAGTACAAAAAAAGTTACACTTAAAACTTCATAATTAAGATTATAAATCTCTTCCCTTAATTTCAATTAAACAAATTAAATTTCTTTATTATAATGTTCAACATTTATTTAAAAACTGATAAATTTATAACAAAATTAACTGTAATTTTCGTATATCCGTTTAAATTTTTACTTTAAATACAATTAAAATCACAACTAATTAAAACTGAAAGTAAAAAGTCGTATTTAAATTATTAACTATAATTAAGATAATAAATTAATTTTAAATTAAGGTATGAAATTTCTTTAATATAACATTTAAAAATTTAATAAAACATAAAAGTAATGAAATATAAAACTAAAATTAAAAAAAAAAGTAAATATTTAGAATAAAGTTTCAATATAAAAAATAATGTAGGAGTTTATTTACTTTAATATTTTTTGTATACTTTCTAACTAGTATACAAAAAATACTAGTTAGAAAGTATTTTTTAGTAAAATAATAATACTTTATATTATTTTACTTTATATAAAATA
>NW_019384800.1:150671-234959 GCF_000671375.1 Centruroides sculpturatus | reverse complement strand
TTAATAATTATAATATTAAAATTTACAAATATTGGAATGAAGTTTTTTTATTAAAAAAAAGTAGGAGTTTATATACTTTAAACGTTTTTATACAATTTCTAACTAAAACAATAATAATTATTAATATCCGTTTAGAAAGTAAGACCTTGAAATTAAAAAAAATAAAATAAAATAAATTATATTGTGTATTATAAAACAAAAAATACTAATGTTACGCAATACAAAAATGTACACTATACCTTCATATGTACAGTACAATGTTTTTGAATGTTAAGAATTATTTTTTATATTCTAAATTATATTTTAAATAGTAATTACTTATTAAAAAGCAATATTCTCACCTTATTCTATCGAACAGTATAAAAATATATTTCACAAACTTTGTTAAATCAACTTTACACAATGATAAATCTATACAACTAGACGAACTTTAAACCTAAACTTAACAAAGATAATCGAGATACGAGTTATCTCATTGGTTCATTTAATTACAAAAACAAGTAAAATACTCCACGTTTCTACCACGTGATCACATCGACATTCGTATATATTACTTCATGTTTCGCTTTGATGATATTATCCAATTGTATCTTAACGCATTAATGATAAATGCAGTGTCATTCATAAACTATTGTTAAATGGTAAAAAAATAAAAAAAAATTAAAAATCTACAATATAGCTTAACTTTATAAAATTATTTGTTTAAATGNTAGTAATTTACTAATGGAGCGAAAATTCTATTTTTCTCATTACTAATAGTAATGAGAAAAATAGAATTTTCACTCATTGAATATGAGTAACTCTTCAATAAACATCAGATATTCTTCATAATATCTTCCGTATTTGGTTTGGCATTATTAGTAAATGCCAAACCAAATACGGAAAATACTATGCCAATATATGGACTATGAAAAATTCTTGAAGACAGAGTATATTTCCATTTATACTCTACATATATATTTCAATTGAAGAATTAATATGCTATAGGAACACACTAGAAATTAGTAACTGTAAAATATGGATGCAACTATTGAACACTGCTATTAATGGTTGCGGGTTCGACTCTCATCAACGGAGTTTTCCGGGTTTATTTCAGATATTTAACAACTATCTAGAGGCCAATTTCCTATAAAAGTCTTCTCGGGAGGTAAACCTGTGGTAGATCGTCCATGTGTTGTGTTACGTTGCCCATCAATTCAATTCAAAATGCAAAATATTTGAACATGTTCCTAGTGTATTTGGATGTTAGAATTCACAATTTAATAGAATTAACAACAATCTAATTCATTAAATATTCTATTCAAATTGAATAATTTTTATTAGAGTTTTGATTTTAAATTTAAATAAGTTTCATTGTGAAAAACCCTCTTAGTATCAAGATTATGTTATTCTTCAGTCACATTTGATTTATTTTATGAAAGATAAGTAATTTTTATTATTTAAAATTTTATGGCTTTGTAGGAACAATTTTAAATCACTTAATTCATCATAAGTGAAATTTGATTAGTTGTAGTACCTTTTTGAATATTCTCTAAAAGATTTTATAAATGAAATCTCTCAGATACTTTAAGCTATTTTCCAAATGAGAGTCATTTTAATACTATCATTTTCTTTGCCAAACGAATTAAATATTCCAACTCTAATCTCTAAGGATTTTTAAATAATGCCAGAGATTTCAGTATGATCTGCACGTAATGGCGATTTATTTAACTTTCTCGATTTGAGTATTGCGTCCTTTTAAGCAATTGCTTTCAATTTCTAAATTTGCGAGTCTTAACGAACGCATTTAGCTCTATAACTTTAATAATTAAAAATAAGAAAAATGTATTTTAATGAAAAATTTTTAAATATAATTTTAGAATTCATTTAGAAAATTTTTTATCATAGTTAATTATCCATATTAAGAAGAAACCTCCATGATCCGACTCCCAAGTTATGACATTAATTTTGCTGTAGAATGTAGATGTTGTTACACCGAAAAATTCTCTTTTATTCAGATTTTGTTACGTAATTAGCTCCCAAAAAGTCTTGTTTCTGAGTTAGACACGGCTTATTATACAGTATTTTATATATCAAACCATTCCAAGACTTATGTTACATTTAGGCGGGTTTTCATTTTGAAGAAAGCCCGTTTTAGACAAGTTTTATTTTATAAATATTATTAAATATAATAAAATAAAAGCAATAAGAAATTAAATATCAACATTTTTAGTTCTAACGTAAAACTCAATACCTTAACTGATCTCACGAAATATTCTTTCAATACTTTATAATTCATCCCTCCCTTTAATTCATAAATAATGATGATATTTCTTTAATAAAATAATGATAATTTTTATTAAAAAACAATAAAAACAACTTCAAAATTTATAATTAAATCAATTTATTTATTTAAAATACATTTCTTATTTATAATATGTTAAATGAACTCATTTAATTGTTGAAGTAAGCAAAAAAGTAATTTGTATAATTTGTCATTTATAAACATACCAATAGGAATTCCGGTGTACCTGTTTCTAACAATAAAGATTAACATCCAAATAGGCAAAGCTGTGTCACTAGCATGGTTTGTTTATACTCGTCCTTGGCATATGCATTGTATACGTCGATTGACCTTGAGTGCCTATGAAATATTTTTTTTTCTAGGTAATAAGGGCAAAAAAGAAAATACACTATTATTAGTATTATCTCATGTTTCTTGTTAATTTTAGTACGGTTATATTTTCTCCTTTTGTTCACAAAATATTGTATTATCCACAAAGTTATGGTGTACTATACACTCATCTATATCTATAACTCAGATCTATATCTATATATTGAAGTTGCCAGTTGTATATCCGATCAATAAGTTATATGAAAAATAGGAACGAATAAATATCCTTGCTAAAGAAGAATAGTTTTATATATTTTTAAAAGTTTATAGTGCAGTAAACAAGAAATTACAAAAAGTGATTTAGAAATGGCAAACATCTAAGAGATTAGAATAACAAGATAAGATGTTTTTGGAAATAANTATTTTAAATCTAAATATATTAATTAATTTTTATATTTTAGTCGTCTTTGATAATTTTAATATATTAAAAATAAATTTTTAAGATTTAAACATAGACAATGACGTCATTTGACTGTATACATATAGAATATAAAAGACAGGCCTTAGTCAATGATACAACTGGTGAAAGGGGGGAAATGAATGAAGAGGAAAGCAAATCAACCTCCTAAGGGGCCAATTCTCATTTTAAGTTTCGGGCTTATTTGTTAAACAAACAAACAAAAAACGTATAAATACGAGATTAATTACATTTGGCATTTTTACAATATTCTGCAAAGAAAATTTTAATATATTATTTAGTGAATAATTAAAAACGTTGACAATATAGTCTTGCATTACTAGAGAACAAGTTTCTATCTTGTAACTACGAGTATATTCAGGAGCGGCCGTAGTAAATGAAGGATTCGATTAGGATTACAAAATAAGAACAATAATTTCTTTGTTTTATTTTGCCTTTTCCTTACAGATACAGAATAAATATCGCTCCATTAGTAATTTACTAATGGAGCGAAAATTCTATTTTTCTCATTACTAATAGTAATGAGAAAAATAGAATTTTCACTCATTGAATATGAGTAACTCTTCAATAAACATCAGATATTCTTCATAATATCTTCCGTATTTGGTTTGGCATTATTAGTAAATGCTAAATTATGAAAATACTATGCCAATATATGGACTATGAAAAATTCTTGAAGACAGAGTATATTTCCATTTATACTCTACATATATATTTCAATTGAAGAATTAATATGCTATAGGAACACACTAGAAATTAGTAACTGTAAAATATGGATGCAACTATTGAACACTGCTATTAATGGTTGCGGGTTCGACTCTCATCAACGGAGTTTTCCGGGTTTATTTCAGATATTTAACAACTATCTAGAGGCCAATTTCCTATAAAAGTCTTCTCGGGAGGTAAACCTGTGGTAGATCGTCCATGTGTTGTGTTACGTTGCCCATCAATTCAATTCAAAATGCAAAATATTTGAACATGTTCCTAGTGTATTTGGATGTTAGAATTCACAATTTAATAGAATTAACAACAATCTAATTCATTAAATATTCTATTCAAATTGAATAATTTTTATTAGAGTTTTGATTTTAAATTTAAATAAGTTTCATTGTGAAAAACCCTCTTAGTATCAAGATTATGTTATTCTTCAGTCACATTTGATTTATTTTATGAAAGATAAGTAATTTTTATTATTTAAAATTTTATGGCTTTGTAGGAACAATTTTAAATCACTTAATTCATCATAAGTGAAATTTGATTAGTTGTAGTACCTTTTTGAATATTCTCTAAAAGATTTTATAAATGAAATCTCTCAGATACTTTAAGCTATTTTCCAAATGAGAGTCATTTTAATACTATCATTTTCTTTGCCAAACGAATTAAATATTCCAACTCTAATCTCTAAGGATTTTTAAATAATGCCAGAGATTTCAGTATGATCTGCACGTAATGGCGATTTATTTAACTTTCTCGATTTGAGTATTGCGTCCTTTTAAGCAATTGCTTTCAATTTCTAAATTTGCGAGTCTTAACGAACGCATTTAGCTCTATAACTTTAATAATTAAAAATAAGAAAAATGTATTTTAATGAAAAATTTTTAAATATAATTTTAGAATTCATTTAGAAAATTTTTTATCATAGTTAATTATCCATATTAAGAAGAAACCTCCATGATCCGACTCCCAAGTTATGACATTAATTTTGCTGTAGAATGTAGATGTTGTTACACCGAAAAATTCTCTTTTATTCAGATTTTGTTACGTAATTAGCTCCCAAAAAGTCTTGTTTCTGAGTTAGACACGGCTTATTATACAGTATTTTATATATCAAACCATTCCAAGACTTATGTTACATTTAGGCGGGTTTTCATTTTGAAGAAAGCCCGTTTTAGACAAGTTTTATTTTATAAATATTATTAAATATAATAAAATAAAAGCAATAAGAAATTAAATATCAACATTTTTAGTTCTAACGTAAAACTCCAGCTTTTAGTGTAAAATAAATGTAACGAGTAATTATTTATTGTGACATAGTCACAATGCCGGATTGCAATTTTTAATCATATTTTTAATTTATTTAAATTATATGCTCTCCACGTCAAATTAGTACTAGCTTGCCCCTGTATATCATAATTTCCCTTTAATTAACAATAGTGTCTTGGTCACCTTTCAGGGAAAAACTTTTAAGATGAAATAACTGCCGGTTTACCTCGGAAGGTCTTATCCCTAATCGGGGCTTCATTCCTCTAAGGTTTCCGTATCTGGTCTTCAGTTTTATTTATCTAACACTATTCACGAGATTAAGGAAAGACAGTCAGACGGACGGACGGACGGACGACAGTGGGAATTTATAGGTATACAATTTGTGAAAGATTTTTATGATCAGACAACGAACATATGATCGGATAACGAACACTACTTCACTGAACAAACATAAAAAGAAGCGACGGAAATAGCAAATACCGACTGATTTTCCTTTGTTTTCAGGTAACTTTTTGAAGCGCGGGAGACGTCAACGTCGACGCTCAACCCGGTATATGCAGATCGGATAGTATTCCTCGAATTTTGAAATACTCCCTTGTATTTCCAGCCTTTTATTTTTCTGACAAATAATTATTTTATAGTATTCGCGAGACTGTCGGGCGGGCACTCATTAAGATTTGCGTTGGTTTTTATTTTCGAAAGGTGAGAGTATAATAGCAAAGGTAGAGAGTTAGCTTGGTAGAGAGAGAGCAAAGGTAGCTTGAACAAATGTACAGTATGGCGCACTTCAATCTTATCTAAGAACGATACTGCACTGTATAATTAAGAAAACTCAAGCAGCTAAAGGAGTAACAAATATCACATCTGAGAAATAAAGAACATTGAAGAGCTCATAATGGAACCTGAAACGGATCTGACGACAGAAGAACGCAAAGAACTCTTGAATGAAGAACATCAAGAAACTCGGCGAGATATGTTTTATTATGAAAAAGAGGATTAATGCCGATATCTGCTATTAATTGAAGATCTTTTGAGGAAGTGGGGGATGTCAGATCAACGGTCTTAGAATGGCATACAAACCAGGTTGAGGTTAATAGACTTGGGGATCTCTACAATTACAATGCTATTAATTCTGAAAATCCTGAAGAGAAAAGCAATCGACATTAGGCAGATTATTTAACCCCCACAAACAAAAAAACATGAGTAATAAAAATGCAAGTCTGTGTATATATGTATTTTTAAAATTACATATAAATAAACGTAGTAAGAAAGTATATATTTTTTATTTTTGGGGGTCTCCAGAACGAATTAATCAAATTCCCAAGCAAACCTATGTTAAATTGATAATCGGTTAACGAGCAGTTCGGTTAGCGAACAAAGTCTTGGAACGGATTATGTTCGTTAACCGATCACCATCTGTATATCATAGAAGAGCATCCGGTTGCTACCGCAGTAACATGAGGAAAACATACAGACACTCTACTTGATTAAACCTTCTTTCATTTATATGAAATTTCTTGCATCGTTCACCTAACTGTATATTTTCTATTGAAGACAATTAAAAAAAGCAATGTTTCAGTGCATTCTATTTCTGATTGCATAATAATATCGGACATATACAAAGGATTATTGACAAGGCATTGTGATCATCTTAAAAATTCTNTAAAATAAAAGCAATAAGAAATTAAATATCAACATTTTTAGTTCTAACGTAAAACTCCAGCTTTTAGTGTAAAATAAATGTAACGAGTAATTATTTATTGTGACATAGTCACAATGCCGGATTGCAATTTTTAATCATATTTTTAATTTATTTAAATTATATGCTCTCCACGTCAAATTAGTACTAGCTTGCCCCTGTATATCATAATTTCCCTTTAATTAACAATAGTGTCTTGGTCACCTTTCAGGGAAAAACTTTTAAGATGAAATAACTGCCGGTTTACCTCGGAAGGTCTTATCCCTAATCGGGGCTTCATTCCTCTAAGGTTTCCGTATCTGGTCTTCAGTTTTATTTATCTAACACTATTCACGAGATTAAGGAAAGACAGTCAGACGGACGGACGGACGGACGACAGTGGGAATTTATAGGTATACAATTTGTGAAAGATTTTTATGATCAGACAACGAACATATGATCGGATAACGAACACTACTTCACTGAACAAACATAAAAAGAAGCGACGGAAATAGCAAATACCGACTGATTTTCCTTTGTTTTCAGGTAACTTTTTGAAGCGCGGGAGACGTCAACGTCGACGCTCAACCCGGTATATGCAGATCGGATAGTATTCCTCGAATTTTGAAATACTCCCTTGTATTTCCAGCCTTTTATTTTTCTGACAAATAATTATTTTATAGTATTCGCGAGACTGTCGGGCGGGCACTCATTAAGATTTGCGTTGGTTTTTATTTTCGAAAGGTGAGAGTATAATAGCAAAGGTAGAGAGTTAGCTTGGTAGAGAGAGAGCAAAGGTAGCTTGAACAAATGTACAGTATGGCGCACTTCAATCTTATCTAAGAACGATACTGCACTGTATAATTAAGAAAACTCAAGCAGCTAAAGGAGTAACAAATATCACATCTGAGAAATAAAGAACATTGAAGAGCTCATAATGGAACCTGAAACGGATCTGACGACAGAAGAACGCAAAGAACTCTTGAATGAAGAACATCAAGAAACTCGGCGAGATATGTTTTATTATGAAAAAGAGGATTAATGCCGATATCTGCTATTAATTGAAGATCTTTTGAGGAAGTGGGGGATGTCAGATCAACGGTCTTAGAATGGCATACAAACCAGGTTGAGGTTAATAGACTTGGGGATCTCTACAATTACAATGCTATTAATTCTGAAAATCCTGAAGAGAAAAGCAATCGACATTAGGCAGATTATTTAACCCCCACAAACAAAAAAACATGAGTAATAAAAATGCAAGTCTGTGTATATATGTATTTTTAATATTACATATAAATAAACGTAGTAAGAAAGTATATATTTTTTATTTTTGGGGGTCTCCAGAACGAATTAATCAAATTCCCAAGCAAACCTATGTTAAATTGATAATCGGTTAACGAGCAGTTCGGTTAGCGAACAAAGTCTTGGAACGGATTATGTTCGTTAACCGATCACCATCTGTATATCATAGAAGAGCATCCGGTTGCTACCGCAGTAACATGAGGAAAACATACAGACACTCTACTTGATTAAACCTTCTTTCATTTATATGAAATTTCTTGCATCGTTCACCTAACTGTATATTTTCTATTGAAGACAATTAAAAAAAGCAATGTTTCAGTGCATTCTATTTCTGATTGCATAATAATATCGGACATATACAAAGGATTATTGACAAGGCATTGTGATCATCTTAAAAATTCTTAAATTATAAATATTTATTTTTATATACTATAAATACCTTTTATAATATTTAAAATGCTTTATTATTTTAAAATAATTCTGTCAAAATATATAATATTTCCAAGATTTTAATTATTTATTTTAAGAAATTTTTGATAATATTTTGAAATAGATTCTAATAAAATTAATCACAAAATATATCTCAGTTTGCTTTTGAGACATTCTGTTAGCCATTATTGAAAAAAAATAGAATTTTACATAATAATAATTATTATTCTTTTTAAAAAATTACCTTTTCCACACTTAATTTTGATATACTTTCTTATTAAAACACTTACTTATGTATTTTTTTCAAGTCTTTTCACATTTTATAAACTGATTGTTATGAAATTTGAATTAAATATAAAATTGTATTACAATAAATAAAATATTCGAAGCCCAGTAAACTAACTGCTAATAATTAATTATAATGTGTACCTAGCTGTCATGTAACTGTCATGTACTACTAAAATTATCTATGGATGTTAAAATATAATCAATAAACATGAAAATGAAATTGCTAAAATTAAATTTTAAACGAAAAATTATTGATGTATTAGAATGACTTTTCACTCCAAAGTCAAGAAAAGTGTTTCAAGATAAATTATTATTTTGTATAATATAAAAAAAATATTATCTGCTCATTACTCCAATGAAACCGCTCTCTTTTTTATTCTCCTTCTCGTCCCCCTTACTCTCTTCCTTTCTTCATCCTAGACCCTTAAATATATTCTACACCTCTATAATATTTAGCTTGATTTAAGAGAACGGCTCGCTTTACGACGATTCTCTAACCTAACGAACCTCGTCTCTTCCCAATTTCATTTTTATTAAAGTGTTGCGTTTTGATTGGTTATTTCTGTATAAAATTACATGTCAAAGCTATATTTTCAGGAATTTAATCTCAACTTATAATACTGAATTTATCAAAAATAGGACGATTCGCTTTACGACGTTTTAATGTCATTAATGATGCGATCTGATTCTGATTTTTAATATCATTTTATTCCTGTAAAAATGTATGTAGATTTTGTTTATGTATTACAGTCAAACCTCTGAACAATTGTAACTGAACGGTAACGGTAACGGTAACATTTTTTAAAAAATGGCCGTCGTTTGAGGGTTATTTTGTATGCATTTCTAGAAACGTTCCTGAAAAAATAACTACCGTTTAGATAGCCATTATTGGAGTTGCGGTTCAACTGTATATATTACGTTGTATAATGCAATTGGATTAGACATGGGCTACACTTAGAAGAGATTGTATATTGAGGAACATTAAGGAAAAGGAAAAGAGAAAGGAGAGGAAAGAAAATCAATAATTTAAATAAGATTTTTCCTAGCTTTAAGGTAAAACCTATGCGAGACAATGGAAAGTATTCTGTACTAGATGCTTGAATACTAAAAAAGAGAAGAAGAGTAAATCTAAAAAAATGAATTTATCCATCTACAATTAAAATGGACTATTGTACTTTATTAAATGTCAATATATCTTATGTGTGTAATCTAATAAAATTATATTTACTTTAGTAAAATTACATATAAATAATATTAACAACACAATTAAAATCACATAGATTGTTGCAAAATAACATAAACAGATGATACTTATATAATTTTTAGTTTATAAAACTTTTTAAAATCATTATTTACCACTTGAATGTCGTAATTAAGGATAAAGTAAATGTAACGATTAAGATTAAATAAAATTGCCAGGACATATATGACATTTATAGAAAAAAAATCATATTTTTCTTTGACTATACATACAGAGATGAGTCTTAATTCATTTTTTGTCCTTTCACACGCTGTATTGCCTCGTACAGCGTATGAAAGGACAAAAAATGAATTAAGACTTATCTCTGTATGTATAGTCAAAGGAAAATATAATTTTTTTCTATAAATGTAACGGTTAAGATTTTACTCTTTCTAGTTTTTAATTTTACAATTTAAATTACTTTTTACGATTAGAAAATTATTCTTCATCGTCCAAATTAGTGGAAAACCAGAAGTAATTTCATCAAAAGTTGCATTATAACAAAGTTAGACGTAAAGTATAACTTATTGTCCTTGTTCTATAAATATATACTCTGTTAATAGTGACTATTTGCTACCGCAATATTGTTTTATTATAGCCTACATAAGATATATAGGCTATAATAGAAGACAATATAGAGGCTAAAGGCTTAATATCTTAATTATTATAGACTATAATAGGCATTATTGCCTTTGATAGTCTATAGTAATTACGATATTACGATTTAATTACACTCTGTTAAACTGCTTAAAGTGATTTAGATATTATAACTTTAGTTAATTTAAAATGAACAAGATTCGTGTCCTTAAACAGCATTAAAGTATTAACTACATAAATAAATTTCAATTAAAAATAACTTAAAACTCAAATAATTTTACACTTCTACATCTTTGAAATTTTCTTTACTATATTTTAACTATCGGTGAGAAATATAATACATAATATAAGATATGTAACTAATTTAAAATTACATGACATTGTAAATGTAGTTAATAAAACATGGAAATGAGAAAACTTTTTTACTGGAATCAAAATAAATGAATGACTGACTCTCTGTAAGTGATATATTTGCATAATTGGTTAATTTTGAGAAAAATTCATGATTATCATTCTCTACGAAGAATACAAGAGGAATTCGTATAAAGCAATAAATTATCTGTCGAGAAAACTCCATGCTACTCATTTTACAATTTTAATATTGTTAAATGGTTATGAGAACAGAATCATGACAAGTACTTTACATGATCATATTAAGAGAAACTGAATTAACAATTATTATGTGAACTGTAGACTATTTTATAGAAAACCCAAATGCTAGTATAAGGAAAACAAATAAGGTATTTTCTTTACATTATATTTTACCAAGAATTTTGTGAAACATCGCTTAAAATAATGCCTTTCATTCCAATTTATGTTAACATTTATTACCAGAAAATGATGTCTAACGATTTTTTAAATTTATAACAGGCTTTTGAATAATGTTAAAAACAATTGTGAGAACAATTGTGTAACCTTTCATCTAATTCCCTAGGGTCTCACACAATCTATCCTTTTTACAAACATCCTTTGGCAGAATGTTCAACAGGCATAATATATGCTATGTTATTTGTTAGATAAAAGCTTTATTTGGTTCTGGATGTCTCATCGAAGACAAAGTAACAAATATTTAGTGTAGATACAGAAAGAAAGTGGATGCTTCTGAAACCTACAACGATATGTCAACACAAGATAATATCTGTAATGTCCAGACAGTTTGCTCCAAGAAATACAATTATATCTAGTTGATTTAGATAATATCTTCTTTGGGACCATTCGGAAAGGAAGCATTGCACGTTTGTATGTACATAATTTTTTCAAATCCTTCGTCCTCTTTATACAAATTGTGTGATGTGAGAGGCTGGATAAAACATACTTTTCAGTGTACGGTAAATATCAGGTATATAAGCTCAATATCTTCACCAAAGCGTTTATCTGACCTTACAATAATAGCTTTTACTTCTGGAGATATCTAACAGCCTTATGAAATACCTCCTGCTATTTGAAGGGAATAGCGAGCTTGTCAATTTATTCTCCAACTCCATTAATAATTATATAATGTACGAAAAATTCATATAGGCTTGCATTATTATCCAAAGAAAACAAAGAATTTCTGAGCACGTGCAGAATTAATTAATATTTAATTCTGCACAATTCTAACGTATTTAATATAGATTAAATTTTTCCTTGTTATTTTGTTGTCACTTTACAAATTTATTTTTTATTTGCATGTTTAATTAGATCTATGACATCATTGATACAGTATTTCTTACTCCGATTAATTGGGTTGCAATTTGAAAAAATTGTAGATCTATAAATTTACACTGTCGACTATCTGTCCGTCTGTTTTTTCTTAATCTCGAGAATGGTGTTAGATAAATGAAATTCGATCAGATTAATAAAGCTTCGGGACAGGAAGCCCTGATTAACTATATAACAACTTCCGATATAAACTGGAAGTCATGTTATTTCAATTCAAAAATTTTCCCCGAAAGATGTTAGATAGATGACCGGCACGACTCCATTGATAACGAAAAAGTATGATGTACAGGGGCAAGCCCCTACTATTCGAGATGGAGAGCGTATATTTTAAATTAAATGAATTAAAAATATGATTAAAAATTGCAGCCTGGCATTGTGATGATATCACAATAAATAATTGCTTATTAGAGATGTATATCTGCCGATTTCACTATTAATTAAAAGATCGAACGGAGAAAATAATTTAAAAAACACAATTTAGAAAATTTTTAAAAGAAATTGAAAAAAAGCTGGTCAAATGCTTTCTATTACGCTGTTTTAGTCACGTTCCTCAGTTTTAGTTTTAATTCTAAAACTACATTTGGGTGACTAAAACTACATTACTTTCTATTACTATCATCATGATTGTTTTTATAATCTACAGACTATTATGTGCTATTACTACAGAATATATTTAATGATGTGTAAGTTTGCAGACTGTAAAATAATGTGAGAAGAATAAAGTGCAATAGAAATAATGCCAAAAAAAAGATTAGAAAATTGGATAATGAATGGTTTAAGACTGTAATGAAAACAGTATAAGCCTACTACTATACATTGCCCAGTATATACTTGTATAGAAATAGCATATATACTGAAGTTTTCTAGCCTTCATCATCATCATATTATCATTAGGTTAATACAGTCAAACCTCTGAACAACAACCACTGACGGAAACATAGAAACGGCTGACATTTAGAGGTAATTTTGTGTGCAATTTTGTTTTTAAAAAGTTCCTGAAAAAAGGCCGCTATTTAGAGGCATGACTGTTATTGGAGATTTGACTGTATTTAGAATCTATTTTATCATCATAATACAGTATACTAATATATACTACAAACCTTAGTAGTTTAAAAAAGCTTTCTATCATCATCATCTTTCAATTTTTGTTTAGAATCGACTTGTTTTTTAGCATCATTTCTATCGTCATTTTATTTTTCTCCGTGTCTTTTTTCATGTTTATTCCACGATCAATAGCTCATGTATCGATTAAAACATAAACAAATTAATTAAAATATCAAGAATTTGATGAAGGAACATTTAACGTCAGAAATAATGAATCATTATTTATATAAAATTTCAAATGATATTTTGGAGTTTTATAGAATCGTACACAAGTACAAAAGTTTAATGTAAAATGCAATCTATGTTGCATTTTACATTAAATACTTTTTACAATAGATTTTATAAATAAATTTACGTTATTAAACTAATTTAAATAATATAATATAATTTTAAATAGCAATTTTCGTCAATTTTATCAAACAGCAATTAAATTAACCTATTTATACAAGTGTTTAAAAGCGATTAATTATTAATTTAAATTTACACTAGATGGCGACACCAATTATATATTAACTCCATTTTCCAGTTTGAATCCCATTAATTGATTAATTGATTTAAATTAAAATTAATTCATATCACAGCAACTATGAAATGACCTTATTTAAATATTTCAAAATAAAATTTAAAAGTTAAATCTAATTTTAATTGGTTTGTCTAAAAAAATTAACAAATAACTCATGAAATTTTATAAATTAATTTACGTTACGATGGTTATATTAATGCTAATTTTAAAATTAAATACAATAAAACCTCTGTAAACCGGAATTGCACGGTATCGAATTATTTTTTTCATGTTGGCAGGTTTCGTTTTAGACAGATTTTTACTGGATTTATGTAAAAATATTTGGAAATTATCAATTTTGATTTAATGATCCGTGTAAATTCTATGATTTTCATTTTGGCATAGCTAAATATTTTAACATAACATCTTTGGCATTGCTCAAAATTTAATCCTAAATATTTTATTGAAGCATTTCTGATTAATTTTCGTGTTTAAGCTTCATATGTGATGAATTTCTTCTTTATCTCATGCATTGGCGTAATATAACGTAATCGAAAGCGAAATTTGTCCATGGTGTCTAACCCTGAGGAGAGTCCAAATAAATTTCAATAAATCTGCAGTCCCTAGTTTACGTCATATCGTCACCTGAAAATGTATCGTACACATTTTTAACTCCTGCATCTAGATAAATAACGTCGTTTTTTGAATTTATAAGCTTTAATTTTGTTTAATTTTATCTAGGACCTTCAAGATCTATGACGTGTCAATGATCTCATGATCTTGACTATTGAACCATCTGATAGGACAGTGAATGAAGATCCTCAAATTTTGCTAATCTTCTTACTTCGAATTATTTGTGACTCATTGATTTTATCTGCTCGTGTTATTCTAGGTTTTATTATTTTCCTTCTGTGAGATTTTTAAGATGTAATTGCGAGAGACGCGATCCTTACATGACCAAACCTCTTAGATGCTTCAGTTGTATTCTATTTTTATATTTTTCTATATACGAGTCCATTTTTTAAAGATATTTTTTTCATTATTTTTATAATATTTATATAAGGTATTGTAGGAGCGATGAATTACTACATTTAAACTATTTAAATGCTATTTTTTGCTTTATGTCTTAAATAAATATACTCTTTCGTACAAAAGGATTTTACATTTAAACACCGGAGGCATCGTTTAACAAAATAGTCTAAAAATGTGTACATTTTTAAGAAGAAAGCTTAAAATTAGGTTATAAATAGAAGAAATATGAGCCGTAATTATATAATATTGAGCCTGATGGTCTACTACGATCTATGAATTGAAACCTTAATAGGCTGTCAATACTGAATTGGAGGAAACAGACTATTATGTGCTATTACTACAGAATATATTTAATGATGTGTAAGTTTGCAGACTGTAAAATAATGTGAGAAGAATAAAGTGCAATAGAAATAATGCCAAAAAAAAGATTAGAAAATTGGATAATGAATGGTTTAAGACTGTAATGAAAACAGTATAAGCCTACTACTATACATTGCCCAGTATATACTTGTATAGAAATAGCATATATACTGAAGTTTTCTAGCCTTCATCATCATCATATGAAANATGATGTCTTTTTATTATTTATCTTAATAGATAAAAGTAGCTTATGCTTTAATAATAATTTGCTAAGTATTCGTTGTCATAAATGTGTTTACTAAACATCTGTTATTCATTAAAAATTGAATTTCAGATAATATTTTTTTTTTTTAAATTTAATATATTAATTAGTAAAATAGTTTTAAAACTTTTTTACAGAGTTACACGATCAAAAATTTAAGTGTAAGAAAGTAAATGAATATATACAATTATTTTCATATCGATGCCATGCTACGTGTAGTTAAATACTTAAACATTTTCTGTGTTTTAAAGTATTTAACTATCAAAAGTTAATGGAAGCAATATCATTTTTGATTTTAGCTTTGATAACTTCATCTAATATGTATGAATGGTTGATTTTGTTAATAAACGAATAACAAGTAATACAATTTGCTGCAAAAAATTCCACGCACTTTAAATTCAGCGTGAAATATACTCTAATTCTGCACGTGGAAGGGCAGTAGAAAAGTAAAAATTATTACATTATCATAGAAGAAGGATACATCATTAAAGAACAGTTTCATCACAAATGTTGCATATTATTAAGTTGTAAATCTCCGACATTGGTCAGTTTGCATTAATTTTCAGACTGCGTTTGCTATTTTCTGATTTGCAACATTTGTGATGAAATTATTCTTTAATGATGTATCATAATGTTGTGACGTTGAAATGAATATTTTTTATTGATTTGTTTTTAGATAAAAAATACATATTGTATTATAGTTGACTGAAGAGGGGCAAAGCCCGAAACGAGTACAAAACAATGTACCGTATCGACTCAACTAATAAAGGTATTTGATGGAAAACTTGTCATGTGTCTTTAGAATACAACATAATACTCGTGTTTACTACGCCAGAATATTTTTTATTTTATTTTTTTTCCTACCATTCCACGTACAGAATTTATTTGAGGTTGCACACCGACTTTAAGATCTGTCGATGTTTTGCAACAGAATACATAAAATGTAGCGTACGATTTAAACAATTGCTAAAAGAAAGAAGAAAAAACTTTTAGTTTAATAATGAAAAGGCATGGATATTTATTTACAAATTTGGTAACTTTTATCGCAATTTCTTTCTTTTATAATTTTAATACATAAAGATTGTTTAAAAGCAGTACAGTATGAAAATATCCACATACAATAAACGGTTATTGNTTTTCAAAGTTTTCTGTAAAATACAATGGAAGAGATTTATAAAAAAATATATAAATAAAATAAAAAATAAAATTTTCCAACAATATTGAGAGAAAAAAAAAGACAAAATTCAATGACACTGCCAATCTGAACACAAATGTTTCTACAAAGGCAGTACAAAGATAAAACAATTCCACATATAAACTTACAAAATTTCTCAAATAATAATCACCTAGATAACCTTTGCTTTCTTCCAGTAGTACATTAGAAACAACAAATGTTTTTGAACATATTTTGAAAGTTCATCATAAGTTTGAAAACATTTGTCATTTATAATGTACTACTGGACTAAAGCAAAAGTTATCTATGCAACTATTATTTGTGCATTTTTCCAGTTTGAACTATCTTTTTTTATTTGACAAACTTTCTCATTTATTTATTATATTTAAAGCAAAAGTTATCTATGCAACTATTATTTGTGCATTTTTCCAGTTTGAACTATCTTTTTTTATTTGACAAACTTTCTGATTTATTTATTATATTTAAAAAGTTTATAAGCTACTAGCAGATATGCTCAGCGCTATTAGGAAAAAAGTAATAAGGAAAAACATTAAAATGGACCCATATTAAATGTTTTATTCTAACCTACCATTATTACCATTATCACAAAATGTCAAGAGGATGAAATTAGGGAGAGAAGAGGATGTTAAGTTTCACGGTAGCCGAATTTTCTGCGAGGAAGAAGTGCATAGAGAGGTTCTCTATGCACTTCCTCATCTGTCTGTTCTTTTAGAGGACAGACAGACGAACAAGATTTATATTATATGTATATATATACCCACATACATAGAGAATGCCAATTTTTATAATTAATAACAGTATAATATTTCATAAGTAGGTCTATAAGTTATATGATATGTATGTGTACAATACTTTCACTATAGTATATACTGTATATTATATCTTTGTACAACTATTTCATATATTTCAAAAAATACTGCTTAAATAAATAAAGAAATTACTAATAAAAAATAATCAAAGATATCTAAACACATTATTTAAATATTTTATAATTAATTTTGTTTAAGAGCAAACGATCTAGTAGCATCATCAATTAAACCTTCAAACAGAATTGTTATGTATAGCTATCATAGATCAAAGACTATTGTATATAATTATCAGTTTAATCTAATTTTTGTCATAATAACTTTTTTAAATTATAAGAAAAGAAGCGTACAATTACCTTCCTTCGCCTCTCCGAAACTTGTAATGAATATTTTAAATACGACAATAACTGATAAAGTAAACCTTATAAATATTCATGTAAATCTTTTCTTGACTCTTAATTAGTCGACTTATAAAATCTTTAAATAAAATCAAGTACTAAATTATATTTTTAATGAGTAAATATGATTAAAATACAATTAATTTTACATAGTAATTAAATATTACGCATTGTAAATTATTAAATTCAAGAGCATTTTTATATAATGAATGTATTTAAATTTCTTAAAAATATAATTTAAAATCTTTTCTTTAAACTTTAATTATTATTATTGTTATTGTTATTATTATAAAGAAATATTTGAAAAGTACATTAATTATACGAAACGTCAAGAAATTTTGTTATTGCTGACAGAAAAGTAGATTTTGTTTGGGTCACTTAACAGAATTATCGATTTAATAAATGTCAAAATGAATTTTAATATTTAAATAATATAAATATTTTTAATTTGTGATAGAAATTCGTATAATTAACTAAAATTAGAAGTCAGTTTTAACTAAGCTTAATGTTAAGTCTGTGTAAGATATTAACATATGGCACGATATTAGTTTTCAAATGTAGACAAATCTAAATCTTTAAAAATGCAAATGTACTTTACAAATTAGGTTAATCAAAATGAAAGTTGAAAGTTATTGCTGTAAATGTTTGGAAAAGAAAACGTATTGGAAGTGATGGAGATTTAATTGAATATGCATCAGAGTTGAATTGTAAATTTTTGGAATAATATAACACATTGAAGTTTAATAGTCATAAAATAGATAATGATTTAGATTTCTTAATATTTTTTATTCTTCAGGTTCTTATTATGTCTTGTGCACACAAAAGCTTCAAGAAGTGTTCTTAATATTATAAGTATTCTTGCAGTTCTTGTAGGATATCTGTAAGAATAACTGCACTGTTATATATACATAAGAACTGCACAAACACAATAAAAATTTAAAGAATATTAAAGAGTTCCTGACAAGAAGAGTTACACAAGAATAAAATTTTACAAGACGAGTTATTAATATTGCATAAATATTGTTCTACTGTGTGTTGTATTTTTTTGTCTTTGAGAAAAACACAAACAAGAAGAAGTGGAAGAATGTTTTAAAAAATCTGCATAATAATTACAGTCTATTTTACAATTCCTAAATTCTAATCGATTATATTTTTCCAAACATTTATAATTTAATTCTAATGCATATTCAACCAACTTCCCATTACTTTCAATACTTTTTCCTTTTTAAACATTTACATTAATGGATTTTCAACTTTCATTTTGATTAACTAATTTGTAAATATATTTCTAAATGTACTAGTCATACAATTGGATGAATATTGTTGTGTTTTATTTTTGTCAAGAACACACACTCATCAAGTCCTGCAAGAATATTGTATTGCGCTGCATTTAGATTTTAGTTTATGAATGTTTATTTTGTACTTGTTCTTGATTATTTTCTACCTTTATACATGCTGCGGCTATGATTTTTTAGTTTTTATTTAAAAAAGAAAACTTAAACCTATTCAATTCTTAATGTTCTTAAGTTATTTACTATACTTAATGGGTTTGTAAATTATTTTTGAATATTTAAAAATATTTAAAAGTTTGCATACTAAAACAGGTTTCTTAATCAATTCAATGAAGTCTCACCCCATTTTGCTATTCCAAAATACAATTATTATTAAGAGTTATCAATAAAAGCATGTATAAAGAATTAATAGTTAATAAGTGCTTTTGTATAATTTAACGTATATATATGTACAGTACATTATATAATATATAGATATAAATATATGTAATATTAATAATGAAACTTCCATATAATATAACATCTACACGACTATTTATGAAGGTATTATATATAATACTCTACGTTCATAAATAATCGTGCTTATGTTAGTACATTTTTTTGCATGTTATTACTCATAGTAAGTGCTGTAGGGCTGTATGTAGTAAGTCAAGAAGTCTTAAGACCACGTGTTCTCAAAATTTCCGGATAAACATACTAACATAGAATACTATCATAGAACCTTATAAATTGAACAAGAAATAAAATAAAAATACATATTTATTTGAAAAGTATGAAATTTTAAAGGATTATAATTTTAAACAGATACAGATACTTTTAACAATACGGTATTTTATTTCTTTTGATTTAAATCAAAATCAAAAGAGATAAAATACCGTATTGTTAAAACATTTTTATTTCTATTTTGTATAGAAGTTAATTGAATTCATTGTAATTTAGTAACACAACAATTAATTATTTTATTAATATCATCTTGTTTGTTACATATTCATAATAAGGTAGTGTCCTAATTAATTAATATTCCTAATTAATTTTTATAAAGTTTTAAAGGATTTTCATCTTATTTAATTATTAATAAATTAATTTATAAGTTTTGATGTTTTCTTTCTAAAACTGTAATTACTACAGATAATGCTGTTTACCGTTTATCCTGACTTGAATTTCGTATTGAATTATTGATCGATGTTTTCAAATTGTAAAGATTTTATATAATATTTTTAATAATTTGTTTTACATTGTCTTCCACTAAATTAATTAGTTTTACATTAAAATTAATTTTATATGAATTAATTTAATGTTTTCTATTGAAGATGGAATTAATAGCTTGTTTTATAATTATAATACTTTAGTTCTGAGTTATGATCTGAGTCGGATTTAAACTTAAACAGGTTACAGTTTAAATAGTTATTCTATGAAGGTATAGTACACCTTGGACGAAGCTAGTTTTATTGCAAAGTTAGTTATGTTTCATGCTTTGAAATGAAGCACAGGGCCTCATTCTACCAGGCTAAAACATAGATCCTCACACTACAGCTTAGTGCAGGGGTGGCCAACATGAGGCCCGCGGGCCGCATGCGGCCCGCCGGGAGTCGTGTTGCGGCCCGCGGAGCTAGGTCAAATGAACATAAATGTTAACTTTATTGTACATATCACCAAATGAACATTAGAAAAGTTAAGAAGATTTGGAAGAGTTCTATGAAACGTATTTGGACAAGGATAAATATCTTGCGTTTTACAAACATGCTCTGTCAATGGTTTCGCTATTTGGAAATACTTATGCGTGTGAACAACTTTTTAGTCGTATGAAGTATATCGAATCACAAGTGAGAACACGAATTACTGATGTTCATTTGGAAAACTGTTTGCGTGTAGCGACTACATCAGTCCAAATCAATTTTGATGCACTTACTTGTTAGTTCTGTAAAACAAAGTCAGATGTCTCACTTTTAAATATTTTTAAATTGTCTAATAAATATGTTTCTTGGTTATTAAATAAATGATTCTCGGTTATGTTTTATTTTCTTCAAAAAAATAAATATACCTATTTTTTGTGTTTTTTTTTACATTAAACCAGGCAAGTGTTTGACCACGATCTCACCTACTGGAAAGCAACGATGCGGTTGAAGCTGTTGCACGCTTGCTTGTTTACTTTAATTTTAAAAAAAATTAGGTGCGTGGCCCGGCAGGAAATATTATTTCTGAAATTTGGCCCGCCTGCTAAAAAGGTTGGCCACCCCTGGCTTAGTGCTTTACGTTACGAAACTACAGCTTAGTTTCGTAACATAAAGCAAGTCTACGAAGTTATAGCTTGATTTTATTCTATGAAGCTTAGGTTCTTTAACATATTATCAAGCTGCAGCTTCGACCCTCATACTATAAGACCAATTTAGAGCCTCAGCTTTTAAATTTATTTCTTTGATGAAAAGCCCTCTTATGTTATAATTTAGGACTGTAATCTAAATCTGATAATAGTTATGGTAACATTCAATCGTGATTTAAGATATTATATTTATTTATTTATTATTTCATAACAATAACTTAAATTTGGAAAAATATGTTTTAGTTATATTAAACTATCTTAATGGAAAGAATCTATGTTGCACAGCCCATGTTATAAACTATAAAAGTGATGAAAATTCGTTTAGATTTCCTTTTCGAAAACTGTCAGAAGATATAATTGCTACTGCTCTAGAATTTATTAAATCAGAAATTAAGTTTTCGTTTGGAAACTGATATCAAATTTCCAAGAATTGCTCTAATAGATAGTAACGTAATAGAAAAAATTAACGAAATAACTTTAAAACATCTCAATTATTTACTAAACTTTTATGTTTTGGAGCCAAAATGTCAGTTTATATTTTAAAAATATCTATTTTCTTTTTTAAATTTTTGTTTGAATATATGAAAATTGTCAAAATAATTAAGTTAAATGTAATTTATTTGTGTACTAACAGGAAGGCCAGTGTTGCCCGGGCAAAAATAAATAAATAATAATAAAATAATAAATTGTAGTTATATAAATCAAATAGTATAATATAACAAACATTAAACATTAAAACGAAAACCATATAAATATTTTGGTTATTTCAGCATGTCTTTATCACGTTTATCGCGATACTCGGATGGTACGAAATGACACAATTTCATTGGTCAAGTAAACACCAATTGAAAAATATATATATGATGTATTAAAAAATTTAAGATATCGCATTTTTTTTCTAATGTTAGCACTAACAAACTGTTTCATTCACAGCCGAATATCAAATGGTAATCTGCCAACGAATCAAATTTTGCGATAAATGGACCAAATATTTAAACTTGGCACCCTCGAAAACCACTTAAATTATCTTTTGTGCAGGCTGGTAACCTCGTATTATGCAATTTTCCTATTCGAATGGCACCATACCGCTAGTCCGATAGCAAGAATGGACTATTGCGGAAGGGGGCTGAAGTAAATTCGACCAAAAATAGTCGTTTACCGAAGAGAGGCTGGTCAACGATTAGTAATTAATAGTCTACTGGTCTACTATTAATATTTGAAAAGTAATCCGTGTTGGATAGGTTGTGATAGTCCTGCATGTGATAGAAGTTGCTAGCCTTAACCTTTTAAAGACTTTATATGACTTGTTTAAATAAAAAAAAAACTGTAAAAATAGAAGAATAATTGCTTTTATGTGATCCCGTAAAAAACACTGGTGAAACTAGGTTGAAAAAGAAAAGCTCAGTAAAAACATCTAAGTAGGGAAAACTTTTGAATGTTGTGGCATAAAATAATAGAAACAGATTTGACACTAACTCGTAAGACTCATATGACTATTGTAAAGTGCACATTACACAGAGTACTATTACAGGAAATTTTGAACGAAGCAATGTCACCGTGATAATAAATAGAAAAAATAAACATCGGCACAGAAAAAGACTTCGAGTAAAAGTATTAAAGTTGATTTGGCATTTGGTTTTATTCACTCGGTTACTGGAGGGTATTTATTGGGCTGCAATTTGGAAAAAAAAATGTAGACCTATAAATTTCCACTGTCTTCTGTCCGTTTCTGTCCTTCCTTAATCTCAACAACGGAGTTAATTAGATGACATGAAATTATAAGAGAAAGAGGACCAGATTAACTATACATAAACTTCCGATTTGTACCGCAAGTCACGTTATTTCAATTTAAAAATTTTCACTCGAACGGAGTTAGATACATAGTCGGCACGACTCTATTGATAACAGGAAAAGTATAATGTACAGAGGCAAAACACTACTACACTCCATGCAGGCAAGTGCTATGTGCTACCTGTCGCAATAATGGCGTAATGACGCATCTATTTCGCGCTATATCATTGTCGCAGTAGTTCAGTGAATATAAAATATATTTTTTAAAATTATATCCTTTTTTGTAAGAATTATATTTAGTTAATTATGTTGTTAAACTTTTTCTACTAGATAGCGCTATCGAATGTAGAAAGAAATTAATCGATATATAGATATCTAATCGATAGTTTGGGGTAGGATGTACGACATTGTCAAAATTATTGAACGTAACTGCCAAGTTTCGTAGCAATTGGTCAAACGGCCTAGGAGTGTATAGTGAACAAACAAACAAACATCCTCATTTATATATATATATATATATATATATTGATCAATGAAATTTTTATAATGTAAATTGACAGTTTTTGTAAATTTAAAATTAACAGTTACAGTTTTAAGTTTTATATAATTAAAAAAAAGAAACAATAAGGCCCAAACCTAGTCTTAGGCAAACCACTCAATTGACTGGAGCCTAGATCTGATAGGGCTTGTAAGTCGCTTTGTAAATTCGCTCACAGACTTAAATAAATACGTTTGTGTGTCATAAACAACGTAGACATGTTTTTCCATCAATATAAACATTAGCAGCTTCTCCAATAGAGTCTAGTCATGAATGTAACAATAAAATTATTAACTCCTTCTTCAGAGGGTTTATTATAAATGTTGCTAAGGCCCGAAATTTCCTTAACCTATCCCATATTGAAATTTTTCTCTGTTGCGTGTGGCCGCCATGTTAAATTTTTGTCGATGTTAAGCCTAACGAAATTTTTTAAAATAATAATAATCATGGCTATTGTATCGTTAAAAATGAGTTTTTTATATTGCACAAACAAAATAAATATATTGAAAAATATAAAAACAAAAAAAAATTATATTTCGAAAGTTCGTTTTAATATAAAAATTATGACGCATAGCGACGTCTAGTATCAAAAACGTTCTGATGCAGAAACGAGTATATTCGGGGTCGACAGGTCATATCAAATGCGGTCAACGCGAAAATACTCGGGAACACGGGACAGGTTAATCCGATATTGAATGGATACACAGTTTTTATATATTTTTAAGTATTGTCTCCTTGAATATGAAAAATTGTTTTTAAATCTAATATAAAACTTAGGTCACTGTGTAGTTATTTATCTTATTTTTCTACTTAAAGTCAATATAAAAAGAATTTATATGTTCAATTCTATCTTTAAAAATATAAAGAATAACAATATAGATATAGGTAGATAGATATGAAAAATTTTTTGCAATTGATCTAACGATTACAAATGATAACAGATGCTGACTACTATTGTTTTTATGATTTAAACCAGTGGTATAGAATATGACTTGACTAAGATTTACTGTGTTTGTAATTTTGTTATTTTTCAAATAAATAATACTGTTTTGATGACTATTGTTTTAAAACTAATGTTATAAATATTAAACTTTAAACATGAAAAAAATATTTAATTTAAAAATGTTCTAATTTCCAAACATTTAAAGAATGAAATTGTTAACAAATAAATTAAAGTAGAGCCTGAGAGTGATGAGAAGTCTAAGCCTAACATAAATATCGACCCCACTCAATGGCGCAAGTATTGGTCTACTAGCCATTTTATCTAGGCCTGCGAATAAATAACATTGCTTATTTGTACTCAGTAACTTAATATCAAAATTAATAATTTATAATATAAAAAAATTCGAATTTACATGCAACATAAAGCAAATTTTTCAAATATTTGAACTTAACAGTGCATTATACAAGGAACATGAATGAATGAAGTAGCTTATTTACAGATGTAAGACTTACATATCTGTAAAATCTCTTAAATTACACATACATGTACATGGCTATAAAATTTTTCTTACATAAAATTACATTATTAGACTTGTGTGATTAGTTAGGAGTTAATAATTTTGAACCAATACTTCGTAACCAATATAAAAACAACATAAAGTAATATGCAGAAAACTTATGTTGAACATTTTTACTTTATTTATATCTATTTTCTGTATACAAAATTACAATCTAGTAATTAGTTATATAAATACATGATACATTATATTGCTTCGTAAATATACAAGAGTAATTTGGAATATAAGTCCATGCTATGGGTTACCAAAAGATTCGAGCCAATTCAATTTTGAAGGCTCTAATATGTTAAAAATCAAAACTAGCGTTAAAAATTGCATTATATTTTTTAAATAATAAACTTTGACCAAAAACAAAGGTTACTTTCTTAAAATGTAATAAATATAATGGTATAAATGATTTGTAATTAAGACCGTAATTGCGAAGTCTAGACATATATGACAAGGTCTTAGGCCGCATAGGAGCAGAAGCATCAACTTGGAGCTTCCAATAAAATTAATTTTGGCAAAAAGAAATTTTTAATTAATTTATATAAAAATTGCAATAATGAATACCGGAATAATGCAAACATACTTGAAGCTCGAATGCACGAAGAAATCGGAATCTCCTTATTTATTTCAATTAAGAATATTTTTTAATTCTAGTATCTTTAAAGGGCCTCGAGAAGTATAGATGCGCGAATTTTATATGGCGTGTATATATCACTACTTTTTAAATTCATGTCTTTGTAATTAATTTCACAGTAAAGATGAGAAGCTCTTATAAGTTAAACAGAGGAGTTAGTTATGAAAATAAGTACTGTTTGAAATCAACATTGAATCTGACATTAAATTAAACGGTGGCTGCTATGTAAAGACTTCAAAATTGGACGTTTATTGCTTTGTAAACAAACTAGCTACATTAAAATGCCATAATTTTGTTTAAGTACGATGGAACTAGGTGAGAAGTAAGCAAACATTCGAGATAAAAGAATGTAATTGCAGAGAAGTACAGTTAAAACACACTATAAGAGTTGTTTATTGATCAAAACATCTTACAAGAGATATTGGTTGATCAAAAAATACTACAAAAGCTATTGATCAATCAAAACAAAGTGCTGCTATCTTAAGCATTAATGTGCGTAATAAAAATAAGTGTTTCTAATACAAAGTTTCATTTATTATATCTGCAAACTTTTTCTATAACTTATTAAAAGTGTTAAATTGGAAGATAACTATAACTAGAAAATTCTAGAGCTACCATATGAACATGAAAGAAGTATCATAAAATTGATATAAAGAAATGAGCTCTTTCAACAGTTACAGATGCAGTTATAAAAATTTTTCTCAGATTTCTAGTTGAAAGTAATAATTTTTAATCTTCAATTCTAGTTTCATTTGGAACAATTTATGAAAAATATACGAACCAAAGAAAAAAAATATATATTTTACATCGGTATTAAAGAAATAGAGAAATATCGCCCAGTAATGGACAAAGTTCTGACTTGTAGCCAGGGCATTCTGGAAGAAGATATTGGTATGAAAGTGTATTTCATGTTGCGTCTGAACGTTTAAAGTTTTGCCCTTTGTTCCAGTATTTCGGGGAAATAAATTAACATTTTATTACATCTACATCTCTTATTATGTGACCTACACAAGTGTGATAAGAAATAAGAAATTAAAAATAGTGTTATTACGGAATGGCAATTTCCCGGTTACCGGCCAGTATGAATTCACTCGGTACCGGACAAAGACAAAACATATTTTTATTAAGAAAAAGCTATATCAGTGGCTTTCGTTTTCCTTTCTAGTCTTATGAAGTCAACTTCAAGTGGTTTTCAGAAAATATTTGAACAAATCTCGTAATATTAGATGAAGCAAACAGGTCATTAATGAGAAGTGAAAAGAGCTAAATTCTAATATCAACTCATATAAAAAAGGTTAAAAGAAAGTTCACAAAATTAAAGCACAACAGGAGAAAGGAAAAATGAGAAGACTGCAAAGAAGGGAAAGTCAAATAGAAAATTACAGAATTTTGAGTGTGAAAAAGAAAAGGGTCTGATGCATTTTATGCAAGAGTCAAATTTTAGGCTCATATTGAATGTACAGGTCAAAAAATTATAGTCTTTTACATATGATACCAAAGCATGTAGATTTTCTTTGTCTATGGAACTTGATGGTTTGTTACTGTTTGCATTTCCATTTTGTTTTTGAGAAATAATAATACTTAATTTATCGACTGAACTACATTCGGAGCAGTTTTAAGAATTTTTCATTAAAATTTCTTGCTATTTATTCGAATATTTAGCACACAAATGAGTTGTAATATCTGTCCGGCACTGGAAAGTATTTTTATGATGTCTTATCAAACGTCTTATTTTTCGTTTCGTTTTAAATAAAAATGTTATGAAAAATTTATCTAGATAATATTTTATCATTATAATTTAAAATATTTTAAAATAATTATCAGTTTTGTATTTTCATGAAACATAAAAATACAAACAAATTTAAACAACTGTCAACTAATACATATAATCGATGTCTTCATATAGAATAAAGGAAAGAGCAAACTGGATGAAATACAATAAAAGCAGCAACTAACACCTGTAATCCAGTTAAAATGAACACAATTTATTCTTACGAGAACGAACGTTTTCAACTGTTTTTAACAGCCATCTTCAGGTTATGGAATATTTCATAGAATAAAATTCAAATACAAAGTTTAAATAAAATAGAACTCGTTAAATACCATAGATTATGTACCCGATAGCGACTCTTATAGACTCTATGGCAGTTGGTCTTAGGATCATAGCGCCCTCGCCGGTAATAGAATCAGGCCATTCTATTAAACGCGTTCACTCCATTTAGAATTACGATTTTATTGTTCAAACATTCTATTTTTAAAGTTACTTCTATTAATTTTCAAACATTAAATTAGTCTTCAAATTCAATAATATTAAACTGATGCATTTAAAAAAAAATCTGATAATTAATCGTATTCTTCTAAATAATTCACAATTTTGTTATTTTATTATACAATGTAATCATTTTGATTTTGTAATGGTCAATAGTAAAACAGTATCCTTAATTAATTCGAAAATTATATATAAGGAAGGTACAGTACATATTATTTTCTATTAATAACGAAATTAAAGATAATAACTAATACAAAAATAAAAGAGATAGTTCAAATTGGATTCTCATACTACGACTTAAGCGGTACTAGAAGCTTGTCGTAAAGCGAGAATCTCATCTTCGTAACTTCAGTGGCATAAATTGAGATTACGTGCCTGAATGTTAATTTTATTGTGTTAATTTTATAATAACACTAACACTAACACACACACACACACACAATTAACATAATTTAATGTACTTAAATAAGACATTTGTATATAATAGAACATATTATAACAAATTTTTATTAATCGTAAAAGTGAAGGTTGTTAAGCTAGCGGTCGTAAAGCGAAATTTATTAACTACAATAATAAAATGAAATAAAAATACATAAATAATTAAAATGTTTATATAATAAAAATTTAAATATTGTAAAAGAAAAATAAAGTTCCCAGTTTTAATTTTATATTTTATTCATGGCTAATTTTAATTTTGTACAAGTTTTATTTGTTTTTAATTTTAGTTTCATTTAATATTTACTCATGTTTAAATTAAGATTTTCATCCAATATTTATTAGAATTTAATTTTGATTTTTCAGTTATTTTTCTTATGGCATGTTCTTGAAATGTAAATGAAAAATATGTAAATATATTTTTCATTTACATTTCATTTAATAATAAATATTTATAATAATATTTATGTATAAAAATATATATTTTTTGTTTGAAAAATGTATCCAAAGTAATTTAATTATATTTCATAAGCACAAATTTTTAAAATAAAAAGAAGAAATGAACCACTTTGTCCAATTAAACAATTTTCCAAATTCAATAGATTCATAATTTTATATTATTAAATGTCTTTCCTTTCGAAACAGTACAGTCGACCCCCCCTATAACACTGTTGATTATTTCGTTTTATATGAATTCCATGTTGCACGAGTCACTTAGATTTTACAAATACGTGTGCCGGGCTGTGAACGGCTTGTATTGTATTTGCTATTTTTATATACAATTGTAAAGTAAAAATTATATATAAAAATAGCTTTATTTTATACAATTTTTATTAATAATTTCGGAAAGAACTACTGTTATATACTGAAAGAACTAACCTGAGGAGTTAATAAATATACTAAAATAATTGTATTATAAAAATCTATTTAAAAAATTATGAAATTAACACACATATACACAAACACACGTATAAAGGATGATCCAAAAGTCGGTTAATTATGCTTTTTGCAAGAAAATAAGTGTTTCAAAGCTTTTTATTTTGTGTATTGAACAAGAAGGATTTTATTTTAAACAATTTTAGCAAACATTCTAATTAATAAATTATTTCAATAACAGCAATTTAGTTTTTACAACAGTTAACTGACATTTGGGCCATCCTACATATAGGTATACCAGTACTTTTGTAAAAAAAAACAAACTTAATAAAAGAATAGATTTGAAATTTAATTCACAGAAAGCTGTATTTTCTGCAAATAAACTATTTTATTATTTTTCTGTAGAGATTTCTTTAAATATCTCTGCATGATATTGATGTCCAATTTTCACTTTATTGACATAAATTGAAGAATTTCCGGATCGAAATGCTTTCCTTTCTCTTATGCTTTTTGTCCAGTAATCAAAACAACATCATCTCATTCATCAACCTTTTTTAACCGTTTGATCAATATAACATCATCTCATTCTTCATCTACTCAAACATAAACTGTTTAGTACCCGAGGTGATTTCCAAGTGCATCACATTGCAAGATATTAAATCAATGATGTCAAGAATCCTGCACTAAAGTTTAATTTTCAGTAAGTAACGCGCATCTTATCTCATGTGTTATTCTCATTTAGAATGTAGCATCTAAAATTAAATTAAGTTAGATAATATTGTAGTAAGTGTCATATGCAGGAGATGAATAAATTAAGAAATCATAATGTCATAATAGATTCTAATAAAGTATAATTCAAAGTATTTAATATAATTTAATTCAGAAATTTACAAGAAATATCTTCAATTTTCATGGATCTTTTCGAGTAATGAATATTGACTAATATAATATTTATTATACACGCATTTAAAGTTAATAAAACTTTTATATTAATTTTATGGTTATAAATTTTATAAAATACTTTAAAGTAAATTATTAAAACAGTAAAACAAAATAATGTAATGCTTCTATATTAAATTAACACGTCGTTATGTAAATTACTTCTTAACTACTGTTATTATGTCAGTTAAAATTTAAATATGAATTCAGAACACAAAATTAATAAATTGTTATTAAATAAATATTATAAAGAATAATTAAATTCGTAAGTAAATATTTAAACTACTATTGATATATTAAATTTTGTTAAAATTTAAAAATTCATATTATAATTTAATAAAATTATACAGTTTATTTCAATGTTCAGCAAACGTTTTTACTTGCTGTAAATTTGCTATTTAATAATTATTTTACCACTCAATTATTTTTTACTTCTAATTATTCGATAATAGCATAATATGTGGCTTGATTGATTCACTTTTTTCTGTTTTATATTATATTTTATTATTTCGTAGCTAAATATTTTTCGCTAAATATGCTTTTGGTACCACTAGTTTACTCCACAATATGATGGTTTTAGATTTAAACAACTTACTCTTTTGATTGGGCTCACACCTTTAGAGGTCTCAGACAAATACATATTTGTCGATATTCGGTCTCAGTCTAGGACCTACAATCCAATTTCAGAGGTCCTAGAATCTAATATAAAGTATCGTCAAGTATATTATATAAAAGACACCTTGTGATTCCATGCTTATTTAGAGCCTCAATTAACTAAAAAACTGCCATTAAAATATGAACTTTAGGTTTATTAATTATTTTAAAGACATTTTTCAATTTATATATGACTTTATCATAATAATTTTCTTTACAGCAAACGTTTTTATTGAATGATGCTATATTTACTATATTTTCTTATATTAATTATTCTAAAATTATATAGATTTAAGTAATGTTTTCACTTTAAAAAATGTTTAAAATTTTAAAGTGTTTCTTAATGTTTTTTAATCAAAAATGTGTTGATAGAGAAATTGTTTCTATGAAATATTTTATTGATAAAAATTGTTTCTGCTATAAATGTTTGAAATAAACAATCGAAAAGAACTATCAAAAATACCATTGAACTGTCAACATCAGTGATATTTATTGTTCCATTACCAGCCAAGTGAATTGCATTTTGTTAAATCTTGTACAGTACATATTGTATAGCGATTTAACATTGATATAGACAAATTTATGACGAAAACATTTATTTTTAAGAATGAAAAATAATGCAAGAAACATAATTTAGTTTAAAAAATATACAGCAAGTGATAAAAACAGCTAAAGAACAACTGTTAAACGATCAATTGTAGTTATATCAATAATTTATGATTTCTTGAAATCAACAGTCAAATTTCATGAAAATAAAAGAGTGATTTATTTTTTAATGTTGTCAAAGATGATATATCAAATTATCAAAGAGAACATGAAGTTTATAAAGGCAAATTTTATATACTTTAGGCTTTTAAAATATATAGAGAGAGGTTATATTGAAAAGGGATCGTAAAAAATTGTATTATTTCGTTTAAATAATAAAATTTTATTTAAAAGATTTTTTTGATATACAAGAAGTATAATGGAGTGAATGTGAATAACTTGTAACAAATATTTTTGAGGCCCTTGTAAATGTGAGGCCCGGACCAAATTCTGCTGGATCTATACAGGCCGACGACAGAAGCCGGAGAAATAGTCCTGTAGCTCGGTCCTGAGCCTTCAGAGTTTGTATAAGTAAATAATATTTTAATTATGAAATTCACAGAATCAATTTATATAATATCAAGTACATAAAAAGAGAATAAATAAATATATAAACCGAGCGAATCACATCAGAAGAGATAGAGGTGCCCTGATTCTGCCCTGATTCTGAGATCGCTTTTGATTTCTTTTTATGGCTCTGCCCCTCTAAGAGACTTAGTATTTAACACATAAATGAATCTGGTTGGATTTAATTCATTGTGGCTCAAATTAGCATACAAGAAATCCTTTTCCTTTCACCATATAATAATAAATTTAAAATCACGAGCCTTGTTTATTTTATGTATAAATCCTCCCTTAAAATTAATTTCAATTTAACACAATTTTCAAATAAACTAGGTTATAAATTATAATATTTTTATTTATTCTAAACTATTATATGAAAGAATATGTCTTTAACTTGTTATATCTGTAGCCAATATCTAGAAATAAAGAAATAAATTTTATAGCTTTAATTTTTGAATTGTGGCCAAGAGAATGGAAAAGTATTAGTTATGGTCAACCAGAACTCAAATCTTTCCAGATTTTAAGTTAAATCATGCATCTAATGGAGTTAATGTGTAGTTGCTATAGATAAATGGATCATAATTTCAAGTTTATAAAGAATATAAGTTTCTTTCGAGTTAAAAATAGAATGAAAAAGAGAAAAATACATTTTTAACCTTTTGTATCTAAAGTATAAATTTTAAAAGGAACTACTTCAAACATGTTTTATTTTTTCGTTAAAAATATATTTAAAAATTTATATTTTAGAATGATTTCTATAATAGGAGATAGGTTTATTTTTAATTTATTTTTTAGGTTTATTTTTAATTTATAAAATTATTCATTAAATTATTTTCTAAAAAAATTAAATGTTTACAATAAAATAGAAAAGGAATGTTTATGAAGAAAGGAAATAATTATTTAATAAGATTAATTTATTATTTAGTATATGTGTTATCTTCACAATAATGAATTTTTAAGATAGATTTATTCATTTCTCTATCATTAATTCATGTTTAAAATAAATTAATTCATTCTGTAATTTATTATTATAAAGAAAATAAATATAAATCACGTAGATGTTAATTTTTAAATTAATTGTTATTTGGTGGAAAAAAATTGATATTTTTATAGCTTAGGTCTTTATGACCTCAGAAAGTCTAATCTGGTCTTGATTAGAATCAAATAATGAGGTCTTTACCATTAAAATAACAATTAGTTTAATTTAATAAATGAGTGGTTAATTGTTTGAAAATGTTTTTAGCTATAATTTATTAAATAAAATTAATATTTTTGAATCATCTTATATAACGCAATACATAAGATTTAAGTGTATATTATTTGTTAATTTAAATACTGTATAGTGTTATTTAGAGTATTTATTGTTTTTTAAAAGCTTTCTCGCTCTGTGAACACTAATATAGCCTTTTAGTAAACATTTTCTGTTCCTGGAGAAAACTTAGGAACCAGTAGTAGTTCCTATCTTTATAAATTAATGTAATTTTTACTAACAAAGCATAAATACTGTTCTTTAGTAATAAATAGACATTTTACAGATTTCATTTGTTCATATAATAGTATAATATAATAATAAGAAGAAAACATCAAAAGAGGTAGGTCTTCATAGAAGTTGTTGACGGTCCTAGATATATAGATTACATATTTAATTAGATAAAACACCCGACATGATAAACACCCGACATAGTGAAAATTCGTTCGTCCTTGCTATTCATTATATGTACAGCGAACTCATCACAAAGTAAATGCTCAGTTGTTTAAGAGTTTTCTGTATATAATATTGTATGTATACCTATATATTATTACATATTAATATATATGTTACCGCTAAAGCTCGAAATCCGTTAATGTGCCCATTACCTAGTTAATCTGCAGATTAACTAGAGTGATCCGTTAAAGCTGCGAAAATTATTCCATTTCTCAAATTACCTAGGTAATGTTCAGATTATCTAGGTAATCTGCAAATTACCTACTAGGCACTCGGTAAAGTGAAAATAAGATTTTTGCTGGAACAACAGCAACGTTTCTGTACGCTTAAATTAACATAATGTTATTTATTTAATTTTCAATATCTAAAGAATCAAGTTAATACAATCAACAAATTAGTTGATTGAATCAATCATCAATCAATTAAAAAAACTTTAATACAAAAATCAAACGGTTTAAAATATTACTACAATTAGGGAAATGAATTTGCAAAACATATGATAAAATTGTACTTACTTATTAGTGCAATCTAAAGATTGGTGACACTTTGAATTACGTAGCAATTGGTTTTTGCGACAAGCACGCCTATTTGTGGTACATTTAGATTTGCAGTCACATTTTCTGAAACCCTGCCCAGTACCAAGGGATTGTTTTATTGCTGTTTGACGTAAAGATATTTCTACAGCAGGGACATCCATCTTCTTTCGTTAAAAATCTCTCTTTGCAAACACTGAATTCAGATTTTGCATACAATTGTTTTAAAATACCTGTTTTAGTATCAAGTTTATAAAAGCCATCCTCTGTTTTACTAAGAACCACAGCTAAAATTGAACGTGCATCAGTTTTTGCTCTGTCTTCTTCGGGTACTTTAATTCTCACAGCGAAACCTTCATCGACGTTTGGGTGCTTTGCATTAGAAACTGCTAACATTTTCTTTGCTTGCTTTTCTAAACATTTCTTGGCTTCATCACGCTGTATTTTCTGATCCATATTCTTTTTACAGATGATGCACAATACATTCTTACCATACCCTTCCTCTTTAGGATCTACTTCACCACAAACTGCGTGAACAAACATATTACA
The DNA here is from genome assembly GCF_000671375.1 of Centruroides sculpturatus. Classification (NCBI taxonomy): domain Eukaryota; kingdom Metazoa; phylum Arthropoda; class Arachnida; order Scorpiones; family Buthidae; genus Centruroides; species Centruroides sculpturatus. The sequence continues at coordinate 199,819 of NW_019384800.1, read as the reverse complement.
CGATTTACACTTGTGAGCACTTGATGCTGCTTTTGAGCAAACAATACAGACTATGTCTTGTATAGTGCTCTTTACAGGCTCCGTACGAAACTGTGATGGCGATTCTGCTGAAGTTGAGAGTAACTCAGTGATGACTTCTTCAACTTGCAGAGGCGATTCCTTGGAGGTGCAGGGTAACTGAATATTCTTCGTGACTGCATCATCAATCAACGGTATAGAAGGCAGTTTAAGATTACTATCGGTAAATTCTTGTATTTCTATAGGTGATTCTGTAGAAGCGGGGGATAACGGAATGTCCTCTTGAGTAAGATTTGACTGTGATCTCATAATCACAGTCTCTTGTGAATCTTCTAATTTTTCAAGGTCTTCTTCAGTTTTTATCGAATGTCAAACAATTCTCCGGCATGGACAAACTTTTTCAAACCTTTCTCGCGCATCTGACAACGGCTCAATGAGTTTTTCACAGCCTCGTACAGTCAACACATCACACCTTTGAATTATTTGATAATCTCGAGATGATTCTTTCTTCTTGGAAACTTTTATTTGCTTTACATCTTCAATTATGGAATCATACTTTGGTTTGTTATTAAAACACTACGTATTATATTTTAAATCTTCGCTAAAGAGGTTTGCGAAGAATCTTTTCTTGATTTTACTCACCAATTCGGTGCTTGCTTGCATTCTAGGATTTAAATTTATCTACGTAAAAAGAAGGAGTGGGGAAAGGAAGTGAAAGAAACAAACTTTTGAACTTTAACGATACGGAAGCCGTTAATGTGCAGATTACCTAGATACTCTGCAAATTACCTAGGTAATTTGAGAAATTGAACAATTTTCGCAGCTTTAACGGATCACTCTAGTTAATCTGCAGATTAGCTAGGTAATGTACACATTAACGGATTTCGAGCTTTAGCGGTAACATGTATAGGTTTATATTATCTTACATATGAATTAATGATTTCATAGATTTAAAATGTTAAATAAGACAAGAAAAAACTGTATTTTTTATAAATTATTGCATTTTTTAATATAAAATTTATCAATAACAAACTCTTAATCTTTTATTTAAAAAATATTAAGTAATTCAGCATTTATGATTCACTTCAATTCTTTAATTTTAAGAGAATCATATTATATTATATATCCCTTTCCTGAATCTAATCTAACTTGTAACATCAATATGTTTTGGAAAGAATCCAAAATTTTTTCATTATTTTTTATTGATCATTTTGTTGTTTAATATGCTTAGATTAATAACAAATAGGCCCCATTTCATATTCCTATTCATATTGATCCTAAAGATCAAACATCAAACATCATCCTAACTTATCCATTTTCCTTTTTCTTGTGTTGAAGTGGCTTGTTATCGAAAACTGTATTGTAAAAGAATTGGTAGGTCTTTATTTCTTTTTTATTCTGTATTTTTATCTTTTCTAAAGAGAAAATAAATATATTTTTCTCCATTTATGTTTAAATAACCTTATATACATATAATAAAACGTCTTTTAGTTTTTAAATTTTGTTTATTTTCCTATAAATTTACCAAAATTTTTAATTAAAAAAAATTAATTTTAGCTAAAATATTCTTATTTTTAAACGTTTAACTGTTGATTTCTCAAAATTTAAGCTCGATCATTTCATTATAATCAATTTTCAACAGCAAAAAGCTGCTCTTATAGGAATCTTGTAAATATTTTAATATATTTTTTCGTACTACTTTTAAATATTACTTTAACTTAATAAAGAAAAAAATTCCTGCTAGAAAACATTAAGAAATGTATAGATTTATACGAGATTTCTATGAAAGCAGTTGTTTACTGTCGAAAGATATTAGAATCATTATTAGATTTACACGTAAGCTAAACAAGCTAGCTTACTCTTAAATTAACTTGATAGAAGGAAAAGGCATATTTTTGGAGGCCTCAACAAGTATAAATTTGGCATTGATTCGAATTAAATGATACGACTTAAACTATAATAGATGTATGATTAAACGTTTAAAAAATAGTTTAAATGTTTTTAAGATATTTAATAGACTATACAAGTCATTTCTTATCTGGGGAGATTTTAGTTACTATTTATTAGGTTGAAACAGATTTATTAGTATTTTCGGGCCATATTATATAATGCAATATACTGGATTTTAATATAGGCTATATCATTTGTTAGTTTAAATATAGCTTTATGTTTTAAGTATCATTTTGGAGCTGATCTATGTAATAATAGTTTATATATATATTATACTAATGAATTTATTGTATATTCTTACATGTAATGAATATATTTATGATATTATTAATACAGTTAATGCCCATTATGCTGTGATGTATTATAAAATTAAATACTACAACTATAAACTTCTCTGAATTTGTTAGTAATTCATTAACATGAATTATTATTTTATTATTCACTTTTTTATCAACCTTATGTACAAGATTTGAATACGTTTTATTTATATATATTTACATAAACTGTAATACATATAAGCATTATCACATTACGTGATTAATTGGTTCCAAGAAATCATCATGTAAAGTGAAATCGCGTAAAAACAGTCGACACATGTACAGAACGTTGGTAAAATAGCAATTCAAACGAATTGCTATTTTATCCACGTTAATTATTTATCTAAAATTTAAAAGAAAACGTATTTATTTATTATACCAGTATATATTTATTATTAATATATGCAAAGACCCGAAAGAGTTAAGATGGAGTCTAAGTCACAAATGTGATTCTCATTCATGTCTTAAATCCATAAAATGTATAAATAAAAAAAATAAAAACAGACTTTTTACAACTTAACAAAATAAATTTTAATTTCTATTACTTTTATAGCGTATTTTGTTAAATAAAGACTAGATTTTGGGATTTTTTGTGTCCATGCTTCGGCCAAATCTGTCTAAGCCTACATGCAAGATACTGATTTATTAAAATAATAATAATAATATATATTACTTAGTAAAATCAAAATTTTTCATGGCTTATCATTATAAATGTTAATTTATACTGTTTTTACATCATGTTTTCACACAAAATACTAAATTTTGAGCGCGTTTTGTGTCTGGAGCTATATAGATTTTTATAAACGAATAGATTTTTAATTAATTATATTGTTTAAAAATTCANCCCAAAAAAATACCTGGATTAGTCAAATGAAGAATATAATCAATGAATACGGAGTTTCTATAGCTCCATTACTAGAAAATTCAGAAATTAGCGACTTTATAAGGAAACAACTAATACATAATGCACTGGAAATCTCATTAGCTCAAGATATCGAAGAAATACATAAGAGAAGAGAGCCTAAATGGTATAAAATATTGCTAAATTACCCCTTCAATAACAACTATATGTTATCTAATATGTCGTTTACAGTCAAGAAGTTTTTCATTCAACTGAGATTAAATAGCAATATGGTTTTAATTAATAATAGAATCTATGAAATTTCCAAAAGTAGCTGCCCAAGATGTCAAGAATTATTCACTAAGTATCACGTTTTCTGTGGATGTAAAACAGGCTACGAACTAAGAATTAAAATGGATTTAAACCAATTAAATTTCATCACAGAAGAAAATCAAATGTATCGTTTCTTCCAAGGTGCAAATACTGCTATGATTTATAAATTATATAATTATACAAAAACCTTTTGTAATCAATCCTAAAAGGGTGAATGAAATTGAATTGACCTGAACATTGTATATAATAATACTAACTGATAAAAACTGAATATGTAATAATTATGACTATGATCAATGTTCATTCTATGTTATAACTCCCTGTAATAACAGGCCTTTGCCTAATATGACTAATAAATATATTGATTGATTGATTGATTATTATTATTATTATAAAATAATAAAGTTATAGAAAAATTATGAAACATTTGCTAGGATTTTAGCTAGTTTTAACGCAATAAAATGTCTACTTATTAAACTGTGTTGTAAATATACTTTTTCACAGGGCAAGACTGAGTTACTTTGAGATAATGCTTGTTGTTTTCTGATCCAGATTCATAAATATAAGCTACGAGTGAGGACTATTTAGGCCTTACATTTACGAGAGCTCAAAAACGTTAACAAATTACTAATTATTCATTTCATTGAGTTTCTTGTTTATTAAGAGAAGTGTTTTTTTTGTCAAATTTTATTATTTAAGAATACAATACACTTTCTTAACATTGTTTTGTTCTTTTTAATATGTTGAGGGCCTCAATCAGATAAGTAACCTGGGACTCTTTCGACTTCTAACAGGTCCTCGTTGTAAAGTTATATTCTAATTAAATAAATATGTTATGTTGGGGGGAAATATTATTTGAAACGGGTAGTTAGTAGCCATTGGTAGGCGGAAATGGATTTAAAAATAATATATGTATAGCATCCCATTATAAGTAGTACATAAACTACCGCTCACGAAGAAGGTCAGGAGTAGATTTACCAGATTAAAAATTATGAGTGGAGTTCTGAATTTGTCCAAAAAGGAGAACATTCAATATTGTGGATATGTTTGAATAGAGTGAAAACATTTTTCTATATCCAGTCTATTTGTAACTATTAATATGCAATAAAACGAAATCAATGCAATTGAATTAATTTAATTTGAATTAGCAAGTTTTGTAATGAATATTACATAAAATAAACTTAACAAGCTTTACCTAATTACAAAATTGCAATTACTAAGTTAATTTCTATTTAGTTTATATTTATTTTGTGATTATAAATTAAATAGGAGCTTCAAGGAAGTGGGGAATAGACTTTTGGTATTCGCGATATAACTTTTTGTGTTCGGTTAGACATATTCTAAAAATGCATATTATAATTACGTTACAAATAAAAACAGAAGATTGTGACGTTTACTGGAAAAATAAAAGAGAAAAAAGCTTATCGTTAAAGATAATATCTTGTCAATAAGGAAAAGACGGCTTAAATGACTCGTTCATATTGAAAGAGACTATAGTAAACTAAGTCTTATAGGTCTTTACTTTCGGATTCAGGCAGAAAGGCAAAAGTCGGATTGATAATGTCAAAATAGTCTAATGACACCTTAAATGATCTGCTGACTAGATATAAGGACAGAAAAACCAGAAATAGCCATTCTAAAACAATTGTCTATGAATTTCCTATATTGTAACAGATAAGAAAAACATATTGTAAATATCTGAATATTCAGTTTGTTAGTCAAAAGTTATTGATATATAATTTACTACAATATGAATAATTAATTTCCAGAAGACTAGAAAAATAGGGAATCTTTAGGGATTCTCAATCGGATTAGCAGGATGAAAGGAAGTAGAAAGATATTAAAATTAATTTATAAAAAAAAGTGTAAATAATTTAATTAACTTATTAAATTTTATAAACTATTTAATTAATATTATTACAGAGAAAAATTACGCGTTTTATTATAAAAGTTGTAAGAATAAATCATAAGTTATATAACATTAAATAAAACGAAAACGAATAAACAGTTCTTGAATAATTGTAAAAAATAAAAACCAAACTAATCTATATTCAAAAAATTTACATTTTTATATTACTTCCATTTGTAATGTACATATTAATGATAAAGAGAGAGCATTTCTCTTTTGAACAAAATAAAAATATTTGAGAATAAAATTAATATTCGTACACTTGGGAAATGAAGATTTATTATCATAGTTATTACAAAAGTGACAAATGTTTTTAACGTTAATAGAATGTTATATCTAGTAAACAGGTTTGATTAAATGAATAATTACGATAGCTTTGTTATACCAAGTTTAATTTTGTGACTTTGAATATATCTTAACAGAAAGGAAGTACATAAATATCCGAATATTCAGTTTGTCAGTCAAGTTCTTGACGTATAATTTACTGCAGCATGAGTGATTATTACGGAAATCCTTTATAAAATTAAGCAAATTGCATCTGAAATCCGGATTTCAAGTACATATTGTTCATTTTTATTTTAATAATTCATTTATGCAAAGAATCACATGCATTATTAAACAAAATTTTCCAAAAAAAACGAAAAAAGGTTGTTGTCTATCGTTATGAGGTTGAAATCATTGTGAAAATCTTAATAGATTTGATTAAAATTTATAGCTTATAGAAAATTAAAAGTTAAGTAAAATTTTTATTTTATAGAATATAAATATACTGAATAAGCTAATTTGAATAAATTAGTTTATTTTTAGATCTATTCAATGTTTTATTTAATATTAAACAAATAACGCTCAAGCAAATGCGAACCCAGGGAGTGGCGAATGAAGCAATCGCCTGCTGAGATTTTTATTACTAACACCAGCTTTTATTATGAATATGTTATAGTTTTTGAATTCATTTCAGTTAGAAAATAAACATGAGTATTGAATGCTAGAAGTTTAATTTTCAGGTTGATCTAAAGCGGTGATTTTAAATCTTTTCCACATATTAAACGTCTGTAATTCTTAAAATGCACTCTCTCACCCCACAAAAGACATTATAAAGATTTTACTTAAAGAGTAGAATTACCCCATGTTTTTCCATGAGAGAGTCCAAAGAGAGGATCCAGAGAAGGTTTATTTATTGTTTCATTTTTATCACTGCCTTTTAAAATAACAATGAAATTTTTGCAAGAGTAGATTTATTTTAATATTTATATAAGTCGTTACATAGAATTAACGACTTCTATGTAACGAGTTTCTACGGTTTTTCTTTAAGCAATAGGTAAACGTTGTACAGTACTAAATGGAAAACTCCATAGTTGTAGAGTAGTTGGAGTTTTTCTTTGTTTTTAACATGTCTTTATTATTCACTCTCGGTTGAAGGTAGTGCAAGCAAAAACAAACCTGTTTAAGGAACATGATTCTAATGCATCAATTGATTGATTAGTTGATCTTAATTATATATATTTGGTCTTTAACACAAACCCATGGGAACCATTTGTTCTTACGTATATTTTAGCCTGTTTAGGTACAACTAAGCTATTAACAAACAAACTTTCCCTGTGCCCATTTATTAGTATAAAAAAGAATTAGGAATTACAACAGAAATAGTACATAATTATACATTTAAATTTGAATATTAATATATTTTTATTAAAATTTTATTTAAAAAAAAAGGAAAAATTATACTCGGAAAAAATCCTTGCATTTTCAGACATATGTATGCATGCATTCCAGCTTAAGAACCACTAGTCTAAAGAAATGAAGTATTACGATAAAAAATGGTGGTAAAAGTTCCCGTAAAAATTATAAAATATAGTTAATATTTTTTTTTATTACACAAATTAAAGATTGCATCTTCCTGAAATTTTCATGAGAAATTGCTTCCACTTCTACATTCAAACAATTTAGTTTATAAACAATAACTGCCAAAAGAAATAAATCAAGACAAAACAGAAAGAAAAATGTATTTTGGACTGAGAATAGAATTTAAACCCACATCCTTCAGTAACGCGCTGAATCTTATAACTAGTTGGGCTACAAGAAACATTTGTCTTATTCAAAAATGTTTTTCCTAAACTTTCTCGGGCGTATTTCAAAATAGTTATTCCTAAATTCTAATAAATGAGCTATTTTTCTGATAAAATATAATTTTAAAAAGATAAGACACGAATAACTCTCGGATAGCGTAAAACTGTGGTTAGTAGTGTAAAAATCTAGACTTTTGCGTAAGGCTAGAGGTTTTATACACATACTAATATAAGATGACCCAAATGTTAACTGATATATATATATCTCAGTTAACATTTGGGTCATCTTATATTAGTATGTGTATAATCTTTGTGTATAATCAATTAGTATGTGTATCAGTATGTGTATAATCAATTAGTGTGTGTATCATCTTATATTAGTATGTGTACATGAATATATATATATATATATACAGTATATATTAAGATTTGGAACAGTTTTATTTTATATTCATGATCCATTCTTTTCCATAATAATATGCACCTCTTGCAAACTGATTTTAAGCTGGGTATCTGCACGAGCGATTTAGTGTATAATCACGTGACTTCCACCATTGATATCTACTACGCTTCATTCGTAAGCTATCTGGCGGAAAGAAAAGAGAATAAATCAAAGATGGATAACGAGGATGACGCACTTATCTTAGCGACATACTTGTTCTACGTGAAAAAAACAAAACGCCAATTTATTATTTTCTATCGTTTTTCATCTTTATACTTTCCATCCCTTTTATCAAAAATTTCAAATAAATTGCGAAGTTGATACAGTTGCGTCCATCCACCGAGCCGTGTTGTAGGAAATGACGTCGAACTGTCTAATGACGTTTACGCGTTGCTGATTAATTCGCGAAATGGAAAAGTATATCCTGCACCAGCGTATCCTGCACGTAAATCACGCATTTTAGATGCTCTTTTTTTCAGGTTGTGCGTGAGTAGTGCCAAAAGCGTTTACATCGCGTGGCAAAATGCTCGTGTGGAAACCCAGCTTTAGCATAAAATATGATATATGTCGATTGATTGACTTTTAGGCCATCCTGATACGCTAATCGATATTCAGTCTTGATCTAATTACTAGATGGGATCATAGACTCATATAATATTTAACATCGCCTTACGTACGCTTATAAACTCTGATAAAAATAGCCTCATAAGTTCCTATTTGGCTAGGGTTTTGGGGCCTCAGGAAAACTAAAATTGCCATTGGTTGGGCATAAATTAAACACTTAAGATTTCTGGGTGAGAGACGAAAAATTGAAAGAAGTTAAACCAAACCAATGAGAAATTATGAATTTGACTCCATTTTTACTGCCAGAAAAAATAGAAACTCAAACAATTTAGAGAACTTAGTCTATATACAGTACCTCATAGTACTAATATATTTATTATTTTTAAAATATTTTTCTCAAAATTCTTAAATTTAAATTAGAACCACCGAATCCTCTCTACCTTTTTCTCCTTTGTTTATATTAAAATAAACAATATATATGATACAGTTTCATATAGTTTCCTATATGAAACTATATGAAACTGTATATTTCTGCCATCTATCGTCATTTAACGAAACTAAAGCATTCGCTCAAATAAACTCGACACATCAAGCGTTAGTCTGTTTATCCGATTCTTAAAAACTTAATTAAAAACAAGTATAATATATATTTAAACATCATTTAATAAAATCAAACACGATAAATAAGTTAAAAATCTCTTTAATTTTTGATAAATAAGCATTTTTGCAAATTAGTTTGTAAACTTAACTGGGTTGATTAATCTAAAGTTAAGTATATATAACATATCGATTACACGGTCATATGAAAAATCCATTTTGAAGGATAATTATGATCTATTTATCTTTAGTAATAAGAAAATAATGATAACGACTAAAACAAACAAAACAATTAAGTAAATAAAATAAGTTTAAAATTTCCATTTATTTTAAATTTCGACGTCAATGATTTAAAATTAAAGTGTCTGTTAAATGTGTACATTTAAACTGCAATTAAACTACTTATGTAAATGTCTGTAACCCCATGAGGAACCTTGTTGATGTTCGCTACAAGTTGAATATTTTTATTATATTTTTAAGCATTTCTCTTTGAATTTAAATTGAAATAAATTGTGGAAATGGTAAAAATATTTTAAGATTTTAAAGATTATTAAAGTATAAGAGAGAAACCTGATTAAAAATATGAAAAATTAGGTTGTAAGTGTGTTTTTTGTTAAGTAGTCTTGTATTTAATAAGCAATGTTGAAAGCTTGTTTTAGATTTATTACATAAAGAATCGGTATAAAATTCTACTTTAAACGTTTAAAAATGTGTAAATAGCACAATAAATAAGCTATAAGTAACATAAGAATGATAAAAGAACATAAATTTATATATGAATAACTTTAATAATTACTATATTTTAATTGCTTTCTTTAATAAGCAGTTATATTGCTTAATGGTTATTTATTATATCTTATAATTAATAAACTATAAGTAGCATAAGACTGCACAAATAGACTAATACTATTATATAATACCTAATTGTTTGTTTAATAAACAATTTTCAATGACTAGGGGTTATTTATTAAGCTTTATAATAAATATTAGGAGTGGATCAAGGGAACGACGAAGGAGCGATTACCTCTTTTTATGGCTAACAGGAGTTTTCATTATTATTTTATAATTTGTTCCATTATCATTGACAAATCCTGTCAATTGCACCATTAATATTTGTAAGCTATTTATTAAACTCAAGAAAGATCAGAACATTCTTTTTGCTTTCTTCGTTTTCTCCTGAACGAACATATTGCACTTTCTTCTATGTTTTCCAAATTCAAATTTAAAAAAAAATTCCGTTTTTTAAATGCATTATAAAGTTATAAAAATCCTTTCGATTTTAATATTTTCCAGTTTTCTTACAATTTTAAATTGTAAGTTTGCTTAGTTCACTTTAAGTATTTATTAAAGCAAAAGAACTTTATTGAACGAATTAAAATCAACATCTTCTATGATTTACACCTGGGTCCACTTCTGATAAATATATACATATATATAAGCAGCACGATAAATAAGATATAAATAGATAAATAAGTATAAACAGATAAAAATATATATAAATAGCATAATAAATAATACAAAGTGTACTAATAGAAATAACATCATAAACATATAAAAATGTTTACACATTTTTATATGTTTATGATGTTGTTTTCTGCTCTTAAAGATATAAAAATATTTATACATTTTTATTTCTTTAAGTTTCATAAAAATTTTATGGTATCTCTTTTTAAAAAATAAATATTAATTTAACAGAATTTAATTCAATAAAATGAAATTATAATTTCAATAATTTTTCTCTACTTTGATGATTTAATAATAATTTTATTTTTCAATCATTTCTCTTATAAGAAAGAGCAAATGTCAAATTTAAGTTTATATTTTAAAAATCTTATAGAATTTTAATTAGCATGTTAAAAGTATTTTTATATATTTTCTTTGTTAATTATAGAAAATAGTATAAAAATAAACTCAGAATATTTTAATATTTACTTATCTATAATTAAGTTTTACTAATTAATTTAATTATTTGCTAATAAAATATATTCAAATGTCTATTAAATAATTTAATGAATTTTTGAAGAAATGTTGCTTTATAAAATGAATAAAAATATATGGAAATTATTCAATCCGTAATGTAAATTTTATTAGATTAAATTCTGTTTAAAAATAATACATTTTGATGTATTAATTATGTTAAAAACTTGTCTATTGTACTAACTGATAGCATTTATCATAAAAGAATATTAAGAATATTCAATATCTAGACACATATCTTTAACAAGCTTACTCATTTATCATAATATCGGGATATTATTTTAAATTTAATATCAAAAACCTCCATTTATTCAATGAGATATAACTCTTTCTCAGTCATAATCTGTCAAAATGATTTTGTTTACATATAATTTTTATTTATTAACAGATAAATAGGTTTATTCTTTTAAATCAGTGTGCTTATTATTATAAATAGAATATGTTAACATTTAAAAATTACAAATAATTATTATTTTAAATATTTTCTTTTCTTATTAATTTCTATATTTAGAAATTGAATATTATGTTTTAGAATTATTTAATGCGATTTGATATCTTGCTCCGTTTAATCTATACTTTATAATTGAATTTTGTGTTGGAGAATTTGATAATTATGTTTATTTTTTTACTTTTTGAATGTTTAATTATAAATTAATGATCACAACTCTTTCTATTTACTTAATTTAGCTTCTTTTCAGTCACTCATTATTTATATTATATAAAGCATGATAATTTATGTTGAGGTTCCTAACATTTTCCATAATTATAAGTAATGTTAAGATCTTTTATCATATTAAAAGACTAACATTCTCTACAAATATGTTTTTTAGTCTCTGATTGTAAAATACTGAATGGCTTAAACTTACTACATAACTCGAATTCTCAAATAAATTGAATGAGAATTCTTCTAAAATAACTTGAATTTTAATTAAATATGATTATTATAATATTTAAGATCCGTATTACGTTTCAGGAATAATCTTAAAGTTTAAAAAATTTAGAAAAATGTATATTAGAAAATAGCAAGAAATTTATTGAAACATCAATTACAAGAAGGATCTCAGAATAAATCTATTTTCCTATAATGTATTGTATAGAATTAAAAGATATAGTTATAATATATAATTATAATTTATTGTGGAGTAAAAATTTCATCTTGGGATCCTTCTTGTAACTGACGTTCAATAAATTTCTTACTGTTTTCTAATGTATTTGCATGCATAATTTTTCTATAAATACAATGAAAATTTATATTTAGTTCTATTGATTTGACAAAACATTTTAAAAATCTTTAGAAATAGAAAGCTTTTGTCCTGAAACATGATATCTTTAGTACAAAAAATCTTATATAAAATGTAAATCATTAGAAAAATAGAAGAGATTTTGTATTTATTTTTATGCTAAATTTTTTATTTAATATTCTTATATAAACATATTAATTAAATTGTAAACAAGTTTTTACAATAAATTTATATGAACTTTTTCTGATGATAAACTAATAATTCTCAAGAACAAAAATTTTGNTCACAGGTTTTTACTTTACTTAATAATTTTTTAAACATTAAAATTCGTTATTTAATAAGAATTTTAAACTTCATTTTACTTTTTATTAAGTGTAAGACTTTAAGGCCTTGTTATTAAAATGTTTAAAAATTTATTTATTAATTTATAAAAAAATATATATCAATAAATATTAAGTTAAAAAATAAATTAATAATCAATAAATATTAAGTTAAAAAATAAATCAGTAACTAACAGTATTATGCGTAAAACCATTCAACATATGTTTCAGGAAGTTGATTTAGAATTCTAATAGTGAAAATGAATGATAGATAAGAAAGTATTGAGAGAAATAAATGGAAGTAGTCGATTGCATCAGTACGTCAATGTAATATTATACCTGATTACATCAGGAAAAAAATCTTTACTTGGGAAGTACTCGAGGAAAACTTCCTGAATCAATCGTTAGATTAGTTTGGGCATTTAAATATGACGTATAATATGTGTTTATCAAAGTAATCGTTTGTAGGAAGACTACAGAAAATATATTCTTTAATGTACAATAGACTCTCTATTATCTATGATAAATGAATAAAAATGTCATCCAAATTAATCCGTAACCGTATAAATCTTGTACTCAGTAAACAGGTGAATTTTCAAAGAAACCTGAAGAAAACAACGCATGCTACTATCTCACATAGTTACTCATAATGAATTGAACGCTTCAGCAAATTTTCTTCCTTCTATCCTTCTAGCCAATAGACTGCAAAGCGGATGAGTCATAAAGAGATTTTTAATGACAATAATTTATCCAAAAATGTTTTTGCTACCCCTGTTAATCCGCATTCCGGTTAATGCAATCCTAGATAATCGAGAGTCTACTGTATGCGAAATAATTTTATAAAACAATGCATAGGATAAATATTCTTTATATATTCAAGATAACTCCATGATTATAAATAAATATGTTTAATGCGGTATTTTTAAACATATGCAAGATAATAGAATATAGGAACCATCTCCGAAAATATTATCAAAATAGAGAAGAAAATTCATTAAATCGAATGAGATCTGAATTCTAAAAGTGACAACAAATAGAAATATGTAGTAAATTATTGTTTATTGATTGATGATTATGATTTCTTCGGCAGAAAAACTAAGAAGAACATGTGCCAAGTTAATAGATAGAACAAACAAGAACAGTCTTATTAGCCTACAACACATAGGAAGAACAAATATAAAAATTAGCTGAATAGGCCTATATAGATTACGAATATGTATAAATAAATTCAAACTAAACAGTAGAATATCTAAAGCTAATAAATATATTTGGATATGATTGTTTTTTGATAGACCGTCATTATTTGATAGACAGCAATGATTGATTGTCTATCAACAATCAAATGTTTGCTATCTATCAATTTTGATAGACAACTGACAAATGATAACCATTAAAACACTCATATTTGTTGTTTTCTATAATTTGTTCATTAAAAGTGAAATTAATTCATATGTCAAACTATATCAACATCACAATTTAAGCATTTTTTAACGTGAATAATTAGTGTCATTACACCCTTTAATATTCCAATATTAAGATGAGTAGACTTGTTGGGCCCTAAGCTATAACATATTATTGTTATAGCTTATACACGTAAAAATGTGAGGCCTTAAGCAGCAACTTATTTAGCTTATGTGTAAATCCGGCTCTGGATATGGAAGTCTCTTCAATACGAATTAATCTGACAAGCTTTGATTGCATAGTGGAGTATAGGTGTTCTGTGATCACGTGCCTTTCTTGAACTCCCTATGGATGTCTATGATTACATACATTGATTTTTTTAATTATTAAGCCTTAATTTCGCAGATAACGCATTGTATGTTTATCTTGTTCTATATAAAACAGGACTGCGGTATTTGATAATGATGATGATTAGAATATTGAATCATCGCATCGATCTATTATAATAATTGATTTAAATTAAATTATTGCTTATAAAAATTAATTATTAGGTTTAGTTCAATGAGGTTATAATTAAAATTTACATAAATCTTAAAATCTGACAAGTTTATCACACTTTTTTAAAAAATTAAACACGATTTTTTAGAGTCAAAATAACACGCACAAATTATGTCAGTATGTAAATGTTATGAGCATTTATTTTTAAAATATTAAAAATAATATTTTAAATAAGCACTTTTTTATTTATTTAAAAAACTAAATTATTCATTAATTTACTATTAAAATTTACTGTTCGACTTTAATTAAAAGCTCACAGATTAGATTCCACAAAATCATAATTACAAATAAATTTTAAATTAAATTTAGCGTAGTTAATAAAACTTTCAAGTTTGTTAATAAAATTTATTATTAAAATTCAAGTAATTAAATTTTACGTAATTTCCATATTTAAATTCAAATATATATAAACAAAATTTGACAAATGTATAAAAATATTTAACTATAAATTAAAAATAAATTAATCATTTCTGATATAAAAAATAGTAATTTTTTTTATTAAAGTTTTCAAGAATTACAACAAAAGTTTAATGTTAATAAAATAAAAATAAAAATAAATTAAAAGATATATTTTTAAATTGAAAATGTGTTTTAATGTGAATGTTATGAACACTTAAATGATTCTTTATCATTTTCTTTCATCTATGTTACAATTTAGGGAATATTTTGATATTTTGAGTGTAAAATATGAAAGTAAATAAAAACTTGACTATATTTTTGAAATTTTAAAGTTTAAAATTCATTTTAATGTGAATGTTGTGAACAGTTAAATGACACTTCAACAATTTTTTCATTTATATTACAATTTATAGAGTATTTTTTGATATTTTTTTACGTTATTATAACATATGCTTTTCTTAGATATTAATTTAGTACTTACTAAATTGAAAATTCTTTCAAAATTTGAATTTCTTTTCGAAAATAACAAACTATACACAATTTATATATTGTATAGAGAGTTTCGTAAAATACGTAGTTTATAGAATATTTCCTGCAGCCTGATAAATTTATTTATCCAAGAAACATGTTTGCACAAATAACTCTTATATAAGATGTATTTTTCATATACCTGATACAAAATGAAAGAATATTTTCTGTAACTGATTTTTAGTAATAAATTTATTAATTCTATAATTTTAATTACCGAATTAAATATAAGAAATCAATAATAAAAATGGTTCAACACTTACAGTAGACCCCCCTATAACACGAGTTCATGTAAGACGTATAACATGCTAGAAGAGGCTCGTATAACACGGTAAAAGAATGAGACAGATTGTCACGGCCAACTCGTGTCTCGACAGGACTGGTCAAATCTGGAGCAATAGCGGACATTGCACAAACCGTTGAGTTTAAACGAGCAGCGGACCTACTAAATACCATTTATTATTTAATGGCCATAAAAATTATATTTATGTTAATGATATCTCCAAAGTTCAGCGAATTTTTCGCAGAAAAATATCTTATCAGGAAACACGCGCCCGCCGTTCGATGAGTCGCTCCGTGACGAAAACAAGCTTAAGCAATGGCGTCTTCGAACGGTGCGCATCGGTAAGTAATCCTACAATTTTTTGTTTATAGCATAGTTTATATGGATTATTCCCAAAAAAGTATACGTGATTTGGAAATGTTGAGTCAAATTAATCTAGAATCGATTAATTTTATGGAAGAAAACTTTTCAAACAGCCGTAGCCGCTAAACTGCACACGTGCCGGACTGTGATTTGCTCATGTATTTAAGTGACTCGTACAACACGGAATTCGTATCTATCGTGTTATAGGAGGATCTACTGTATTATTCATTTTACAAATTATTATTGAACAAGTTTATGTTGAAGCAGATTGAAGCTTATTTTCAGGAAGAGGCTCATAGTTTCATTGCGTGTAAAAAGTTTCATCTGCTTTGCTTCCTTAGGGATGATGGAGATGAAAATATAACTTCGATTTCTTCGGTAGTAGAGGGTTTAGGTGAAGATATTGTAATAAAAGTGTATTTCTACAAACAGTACAGTACATTAAAATTATACATAATATTATGTTTCATAAATAATAAATGTATAAATTATTTGAGTTCATCTGTATAACAGATTTTCAACATTATTAATCTTATCAGAAGGCGCCCACAGTAAGAAAAAAATTAAAATATTTTATTGATCATGAATGAATTTTAATGGTAGTTGCCAAAAATGAGTTAAAATTTTTATAAATTTTAGCTATATTTACCAAAAATTTACGAAATAGCTCTTCTCTTTTGAAATTTTCTAGGTCTAAGAAGAAATCTCTAGAACTGGCAACGTGGTTCGAAATTCTAGACAAGCACGGACTTCAGAGGCTTCTTCTGTGTAAGTTTGTATAGCATACAGCCTGTATCACACGACATTGTACAAGATCTAAAATCGTAATAAATACTAAATTCCAAATAGTGGATTAAAATTAATTGTCGAAAGCATGTAAGTATATTTGTGCATATTTAAAGTCCATAAACATGCACAAATATGATACATGTTTATGAAATACTTATGCATAGGAAATCTAAACCAAGGGAAGATCGTAATCTTTAAAATATATTTAAATAAATTCAGTTCGTTTATTTAAATATCTTCAGATATTTTTAGAAATTTGCAATACGTAAGCCGTTTCCAGAATTACAAATTAGACATATTCACTATACAGCTAGAAAATAGAATAAATTTAATGTAATTATTAAACATCAATTGATTTAATTATAGATCAATTGATACGTCAAACGGAATTATAATGGGAAAATATTGTCTATTAAGACAATGTAACATCATTGATAAATTAGTGTTAATGTTGAATTTAGCATTTATTTATTCTAACATATGACAAAGTTTATCATCATCATTTTCATTTACTTGGTGATTATCATGAAGTAGAAAGAGTCCAATTTAATCAATATATTTGAACGAGACAAAGAAAAACTAAAACAATTTGAAAACCTGAATGCCAATAATAGATATATCAAGAAAATATATCAAAGATAAATTATAACAAAATCTATATTATTTGTATTGCAGTTGTTTTCAACTTATTATTGTGATAAATATATCTAAAACAACAAAGTTGCATGAATAATGTTTAATTGTTGACTAAGAAGGAGGCGTTTGAATCGAATTATACTTTATTAATGCGAATGTTATGACGATGGTAATACTGTAGATGATTACAATATTACAGCAAGGAATAATTTCTTGTGGAAAAACAGTATAGTCTTTAGTATTATTTAGGACTTCTACTTGCCTGGATACATGCAGCGATACGGTAGAGCATAGAGGCATACAGGCATCATATGCTATGCGAAAGATTTGACCACAGATGTTGCGAACTTCCGCTTCAGATTTCGATCTTCTGGTATCAACTAGTCTGGCTCGTGAAAGCCAGAAGAAGCCTTTGGTGTACAGGAGCAGGTTGGACGCCAACTTCGAGTTTATGCTGGATGGGAGACAAATTTGAAGAATGGACAGGCCAAGGAAGTGTGAAGCAACGACATACAATACTGGGAAACCCTAGATATGTACTGTACGGCCAAGCATTATCTTATTGGAAAATGACTGTTTGCAATTCTGTCTTGTTGATACAATATTTTCTGAGCATATCGTTGAATTCTGTATATTCCTTTCCAGCACGAATGCAAATGAAGCTGATAATGTTGAAGTGCTAATGGCAGGATGCGTAGCGGTCGCCTTGCATACAAATTTACCTTTTCTAGTTGCCTGCCAAAAGAATGGGAAGAGACAGGATTCTGTAGCGAGGTTTTCAGCCATCTCTATATGCCGTTTCAACTGTTCATGCTTGTCTCACGATTAGACTATCATCTCTTCTGGAGTGTCCAGCGCCTGACCGCCATGTATGTGTGTCCTGACGTATTCACTACCCAAAAAGTTCTCACAATTGGAGGGAAACGTCTAGATCAAATTGTAAGGAATTCGGCGAAACAGCCGTTCTGCTTTCCCCAGCCCGATGATGAAATCTTTCTCAAACTCCGTTAGCTATGCGTAATGTCTCTACATAGTACAGACAGGTCTGGCATACAAAGACCGCCAAACAGCAAGTACAGTGAAAATCCTGAACTTATTTAGCCTTTACGAGCCTTTTTATAGGATACTACGATGGCGATTTTAATGTACTCTGATAGCATTACTGGACGTGTAATCGGATCATGACTGAAATCCTTTACATATCTGTCTGAGATATAATTATATGCCGAATTTTACAATAATTGGATAATTCTTTCTAGTGCGTAACTCTTTTCTCAATGAGTATATCATTCTTGTGGTAGTTCGTGCAACTTTGTTAATTTCATATACGATATTTATTGTAAATATTTTGTTTCAGAGAGATTAGATTCAATTCTTGGATTTATGCCCTTTACAGACTATTTTAACGTGCAACAAACGTTACGGTTTATGTCAAAATATTATACTCATTTCATAAAGATTAAAAACTTTACTTCAGTGATATTAAATTCAATGGAGTTAAAATGAGCACTATTAAAAGTTTTTGGAGTGTTTCACTGATTGAACAAGACACTTCTTTATTCTTACTAAAGCATACCATATAGCATTTAAAAAATGATTAATTTTTATATTTATAAGAAATACATCATATTTAGAGAAAACTATATTAGGCTTCAAAATTAATTATTACATCTAGAAACAAATTTTTATAAAATATGGAGAATGCTTTCGGTTTTCTAAAGTTTGGTAAAAATTAACAGATTCTTTCTAACATGCAATGAATCTTTTGCTGTATCTAAAAAGGACAGTGGAAATTTTGCTATTTGCATTATGCAGACTTTTCGACTGCGTAATTGTTGTAACGAGGAAATATTGATCTCTATCAATGCTGTGATTGAAAAAGAATTATAACTGGTTATATTATTAATGGTAATATTATTAATGGTAGCACATTTTGACATCTGCAGAGAAATAATTTCTATCCGTAACATTATTTTCATCTTTGTTATAAATTCTTTTTGTCTCTTCATATGTAAATTACATAAATCATAATAAATTTTTAACTTAATAAAATATCCGCCATAACAAATAAATATTAATCTATATTATATTACAAAAATAAGAGGAGCGAAAAAGACAGAAAGGCATTACCAAAAAAGTTTTTAAAATTTCGATCTAAATCCATTTTGTTCTGAGTTATGCATTGCGCATGGAAACTACTAAAATTTATCCTAAATAATATCAATAAAATCATCGCTACAATCAATTTCAATTTTATACTCTGCCTTATTTTACCTTTACAATATAAATTATAATTCTTCCTCATTTAAAAAGGCTTTCTGGGATTAAGAACAAGAATTTTAAAATTTTTTGGATCAGCTAATATCTACTGTACTGTACTTCTCCTAAATCTCCTTTAAGTTGATCTATTCTTCGTATTTCTGTTGTTAAAAATGCGTTGTTCAGCCGTTATGAGAAGATGCCAATGCCATGCCTATATTCTCATTTCATCCCTGAGATTCATTCTATTTTCTAACATTTCTCAGTTTTATATGCAAACGCTAATCTCAGTTTTGTAACTAAATCCCTATTATGCAAATCGATCTTTTAAATCTCTGCTTCTACTTATATTAAATAACTTTCTAAATCTGAGTCTAAATCTCTTCTAAATAAGAATAAATTTATCTAGTCTGCAATAAAATTAAGATATCATCAACATTTTCTGTATTTTCAAAGGCTGTCTCAATTTAACAATGATAGAAAAATTTTTTAAAATTTGTACCCAATGAGGATGATTTTAACTTGTGCTATGTTCTACGCAATCGTAGACTTGAAAATCCACAAATTTATATAATATAAAATTCACATCATAAGATACTTCGTATTGTGCAAAGTATAGAATCCCAGTTAGCACTGGATTCAGAGTACTAGAACAAAACAGTATCGATAGTTATGTCATGTGAATAAATTTTTACAATAGGATAATCGTTGGATACTACATTATTTTTATTTCGGCGTTTTAATGTTTGTTAGCCCACCGAAAATATTCTATAGAAAAGCCAAGATTGCCTGTACCCAGTACCATCAATGTCCGTCTTTTAAAAATTTCTTATCTAAACACATCAAGCAAGCAACTTAATACTTCAGAAAATTAGTTTAAATAGTTGTAACTTTAGCTTTTTTTTTAAACTTAAATTTAATTATATATAAACTTTCCTTCACAAATTACTAAACATTTTCTTTCTCAACTTACTCTAAGCGTTCAATAAACAATTCCTCGTAATTAATTATTTAACCAAAATGTCTAATGAAATAGTAATGTAATGTATTATTATTATTATTAAAAGATTGGTGTATTTAAAAATGTTTTGGTGTAATTACTATATATTTTTTCAAAAGCTATCAGTATATGACAAATTGAAAAATGTGAATATAATTCAATGAGAATCGGAAATTAATGGAAATGGAAATGAAAAAATGAAAATTATTGACAATTTCATCTGTCAATAATTTGTAAAAATATTAAAATTATTGGTATTTTTTAGCATCGACAAGTAAAAATGTCAATAATTTCCACTTTAGATATAGACATTCTGAAAATTAATTGGCATAACTACATGAGAATAGTAATTTTTGTTTTAAAATCTGTTCTTTAAGTTAAACCATTTTCCGATAATAATAAGCAAATCGAATTGAACACTGTTTCATGCAAACACATGTATAATCTAAAAATTATTTAAATCAATATATTTTGTTAAAACATACTTCATAAATATTTCCAAGGATGAAAACACTTACAAGTGAAATTAAATAAAAAAAAATCTTTCTGCAATATTTCCGTTAAATATGTGTATACAGTATTACTGGCGTAATCAAGAGGACACAGGAGACCCACTCCTCACCTTTCTAGATAAATTAATGAAAGAAAAAAAAATCAAATAAAGACACTAGTCTCTATTAATCCGGCAATTACTTACACTAAGTAATGGCCGAATTAGCGAGAGTTTCAGATTACGGAACTTGTATGGGCCTACAATCTGTCTAAAGATAACGAGCAATTATTTATTGTGACATCGTCACAATGCCGGGCTGCAATTTCTAATCATATTTTTAATGTCTTTAATTTAAAATATATGCTCTCCATCTCAAATTAGTAGTGCTTTGCCCCTGTATATCATACTTTTCCTTTAATAGCGTTGTGCCGATCATCTAACTCCGTTCTCGAGATCAAGGAAAGATGAACAGACGGTCGGACGAGTGGGAATTTATAGGTCTAAAATTTTTTTCAAATTGTAGCTCAATGAATAGCATGACTTGTAGCGATTTAGTTCTGATTCTCTCTATAGTTGTACAGTACTGTATTTGTTATTATGAAATTACAATATGTACTGTACAATGCAGTAATTGTAAGTTTAATTCTTTATTAATTTAATGTTATAGGTTTACTAAATGTATTTAAAAACATGAATAAGCGACAAATATATAACGGTGATGTGTGGGACAACTGAGAGGCCGGATTAAAAAGAGTGTGCTGTGCAGGTAAAAGATTTAACGCACTTATACGAGTATAAGTATTACACGTACGTATATATAAGTGCATATATGTAAGAGTTTACTCGTCATTCACAGTACTAGTGGCTACATCCATAGTGTTGCAAGGGTAAATGTAGATTGCAAGTTCTAATTCGGGGCAACTCTATTATTGATTCTAGTATGTTATATATGTATTGATTCGATTATATATATAAACATGGACATGTACAGTAGAATATACAACACTTATTTATTCAAGTACAGTATTACAAAGCTTTATAATTGTTTAAATTGTTGTACCAATTATTTAATTAGGCATAATGCATTCAGTATGCTTAACTAAATAATTGATATGACAATATCAAAAATTCATTACTCTTTATGAAATTTATGATGGCAATTTATCGGATAAAAGAAAAATAAGGCAAAGAGAAAAGAGATTATCATTTATTTTATTAATACTTGCAAGGAATAAACTCCTTAGAGGCAAAGCATATTCATGAGTTTTTTATAATTTTAAATAGAATTTTCAGCTTTTACCATACATATAATGGATTTAGAAGCCACAATAAGGTAAAAGACATTACTGAACACGATATTTGAGAAATATAAAAGGTATTTTCTAGAAATAAGCATTGAATTTGTACATTGCAATTATTCTTAATGTAACGATAAACCTAAGATTACGTAAGTAATTTTTACGTAATAAAAACAGCTTTGAAAAATAGAAATATTTATATAAAAAATTAAGCATTTTGCTTTTTATCAATAAGTATACTCTGAAAATGCTTTAAATTATATGGAAGATATATCTTCCATATAATTATAATTTTTTGACAATTACTTAGAGCAGTAATAATGGTAGAGCGCAATTTGGGCCGCCAAACTTTTCGATTGACGGGCCAAATTGCGTATATGTCGTAGGTAGGCGGACACAAATATTTTTTACATTCCATTTTTATCATTAATAAGTGATATGTCAGATATTTTCGCGGCACGTATTAACATATGTCGTGGCTGGATTTGGCTCGGAGGTCGTAGAGTATAATTTCTAGATTGATGTACAGGATGTAGACATAAACATTGCATCAGGTAATAACTAAATGAAATTGCACTGGAGTATAGGTAATCAATCAGTAATGGGCTATTAGTTGGTTTGGACAAATTGTTTCACAAATTCTCACAAGATCTTTCATATGATTCGAAATAGGATTTTCCCTAGTTCCATTGGGGAAAATCCTATCTCGAATCTTATGAAAGATAACGGCATAGTTTAAACCACAGAATCGTAGATCGTCTCAAGATTAACACAAAACGTTTTTCATCCGGTTAAAATACTCAAAAAGTAAGCAGCTAAGCACCATAAAAAATGAGTGGTGAAAAGTTGAGCGCTCAAGGCCACACAGAGAAGCATCACACGATTTCACCATTCATTTGTTGACAGTGTCTAGCCCGCTTCCTCCTGTTTGGGTATTTTAATCGGCCGAAAAAAGTTTGTTCTGGTCTTGAGACACTATACAACTTTGTTATTTAAGCTATACCGTTATCTTTTAAAGAATTCGAGATAGAATTTGTCTTCATGAGAAGAGGTAGGAGTGCAGCATGGCGTCCAAACTAGCAAATAGTCCACTCCCAATTATCTATATTGCAGTGCAATTTCATTTAGTTAGTGCACAGCAGAAGCGAGATATGGCCTGGTGTAATGTTGGTCTCTCTCATCTTGTATTTAAAGATTAAAGATAATATTTTCTAAAATTTTTAATCGTAAAGTGAGACATACAAAAAAGGATTTGTTAAAAAATAAATAATATTGTTTATATCTACTGATTTAGTTAATTGCATAAATGGCAGTATTTGTTGCTTTGTAAAGAGGAAATATAGATCCTGAAAGAATATTTTTGTTTTATTTTTTCGTTTAATAACATTAACGAGATATCAATGTGATTTTTTCGTTTTTTGTTTTTACTTAAATTCACAGCCTGTTAACTGTTAATAATTATGCCAAGTTTTTATTAAATATAATTACAAATAGGAAAATATTGATTGGTGGCTTTTTTGTAATTTTACGTTTATATACAGTACAAAATATAACAAGAAACAACTTCACATCAGATGTCTGTTTTTTCTTTTCTTCGAATAACGCTGATTTATCACGTAGGAGAATTGTCAATTTCCTTCAAAAGATTTTATTACTTCACAGTTTATCATTATTAAAGTCTCTCTCAGTTCATTTACTCGTCTCTTGTTTGTGCTGTCACTGTTTTAGATTTTGTTTGATAAACTGGGATAATGATATTATATTTTATTGTTATGACAATAAAATACAATAAAACAAAAAAATGTATACACTATATAAAATTCTAACTTCTGGCATTGATATCACAAAAATACAAAATAACCTTACATTTAATTTATTACATAGCTAAACCGAGAATACAGTTTATTTTTACAGATATTTTAAAATTTCCTCTGGTCTAAATCTGTGTATTTATAATTCAGAAAAATTCGATATAGCCCAATAGAAAAAAGATACAGATGTTCTGTAGTTATTCTATGATAGATATAAATATACAGGGTAGGTGAAAAGTTATCAGGCATAAATCACTATACTTTCTATATTTTTAAAGCAAAGATGATAAAATTATTTGACACGTGTCTTATGGAAATATAGAAACATATCTTAAAATTTAATATAGTCGCCGGCGCCATCCAGCACGTTTTCCTCAGATGGTAATGCGGATCAACAGCCAATTCTCTGTGGGTCGGCATTCGAACTTGTGGCTAAAATGACCACAGGTTCGAATGACAATTCTTTTTATTTCCATATAGATTATGGCATGACATCCCTTCACAGTATTGGCACAGCAACCACTGATTTACAGATCTCATAGCATGTAGCAATATGCAAGCATAATTAATTGAAAACTGAAAATGAGAGAGAAATAATGGTCTTAAGGTAAAACATGAAGAGGTAAGTTATGCCACAAAATGGCACAACAGGTGTCGAATGGATAAAAGCACTGGTTGGTCGCGGGTTGGGCTGACCAACGATCTGGCAATTTGGAGTTTTCCGGATTTTTTTCACTCGTCTAACACCTAAATAGAGTCCATTTTCCCATACTGTAGAAAGTACTCCCGGGAGGCACTTCCCCTCGAAACATCGCGCATCTGTTGAGTTGTCTTATCTCATCAAACTACTACAAATGATAGTTTCTTTAGTGCTGGATGATCTTTTCGATATAACTCAATAGTTAAATTATTATTTGAATTAATTATTTTTAAATCTTATATCTTCTGCGCAGACTATGATTTGTAATTGCAAATGTTGATAGATATGATTTATATAAGTTATAAAAATTTTCTATCTCTCTCTAGAGTGCCGTAACAATTTAAAGATAAATATTATATATATATATATAAAATATTTAGTTTAAAATAGCTACGACACTTTTTTCTGTCACGAAACAAAATAGAAACGGTGACACCGGTTATCAATGAATCGTCATGAAATTTTTATGAATAGTCTATATTAGGAATAAGGGGAAAGCTCGAGAAGCGATTGAGCGGCGGATGAAGTCCCTACTAATATATTATTGTAAAGAAGGAATTTATTCATCATCAGTTTCCATAAACGTTTGAGAAATGACGATCTAAGTTATTTTATACAAAATTTGTATTAACGAATACTTAAAACTGCAAATTTAATGTATAATTATTATAATTTCAACTTTTAAATTTAAATTAAATAAAATTAATTTTATTATAAATCGTTAACGCATCATTAACTTATTCTAATTAGAAAGAATGCAATTACTTGTCGAAGTAACTTTTAAAATTGAGTAACTTGACCACAAGTCACTAACTATTGATAGCGGGAAGCCGAAGACAGACGGGTTTAGAAAGATAAATCAAAATCTTAATGTACATAAACTGATTTCATTGAATGAACATAATTTTCCTGAAACAGTTTATGTTCATTGAGATTTGGCTTTATCTTTCAAACATTCTTTCAGTTTATGAGTACTAATTGAGATCTCTTCTAAACAATTCATTTACAAAGTAGTTTGATTAAGAGAAATGGTTAAAAACCTAAATAATTTATTTAAAATCACGAACGAATCGCACAAAATGTAATTCGTTAATAATAATTTGCACCATTTTTATCATAGCATATTTTCAGAAAATTTTAATTTAAAGAAAGCTTTTGAAAATATTTAAATTAATATTTAAATTCAGTTTTAGAAATTAAAATTCTATCATATTCAATTTCTTAAGATTAAAATTACAAATGATTTTCACACTCTTGTTTTCTTAGATGCTCTAAAGAACTTGAACGTAATTCAGTTTAGTATATATTAATTTTTGCTATTAACCTATATAAGATTTAAAATTAAAACGAACGAATTTATTTTAATAACTATAAATCACTATTTTTGCTGTTGATTGATAAAAAGTTTAAAAAGCTTTCTACACATAAAATTGAAAAATTAGGTTCATAAACACATTTCAGTTATGTTTTTACATTTCAGTTTGAAGAAATATCACTACAGATACATTTATACATCAACATTTTATTACTTCAAACTCAGATCACTTCTTTTTTCTATTGATCTTACTTTATTGACTTTACCGAACTCTGCTTTATTGATCTAACCATTTGATACAGTTAATATTGATATAATAAAAGATAAATTGTGTAATTATGGAATAGAAAACTTAAATTACACTACTACTTATTTTATGATCATATTACATTAAAGACTGACGTTATATTTCTACAATTTCGGGAGTTTTGCCGAAACTGTAGACTTAGATGATTTTTTTTTTATTTTAAAAACATTTTAACGTTGAATTTTATATCTTCTTTTAATATAAAGCGCAAAATTTACTATTGGATACGTAGATGCATCGTATACTGAAGCATAAGTTATATGGACACAGAATATACTTAAGTATAAGATACGTATATATTTTTTAAGCATACAATACGCAAATATAAGATACATTTAAGTATGGCATTGGATTAGGCTAATGGAATAAGGTAACGTAACATTTGAGCGATCTGCCAACGGAGGTACTCGTCGGGACGACTTATGAGGGAAGCTGGCTCGTATTTAGGTGTTAGACACATTAAAAACCTCGTAAAAACTGACAGGCACGAACCCAAGACCAACCACTAGAGTTTAGTGGTGGTGGGATCCATTTGACCCTTGATGGGCATTAAGCGTATCAGTATAAGATATATAAGAAACATTTAAGCATAGATATGTAGATAGGCCTATATGATACACTTAATCATAAGATACAACAGAAAATTTAAAAATAATATTTATTTTAGTAATATTTTCTTGTTTTTATATACAGTATTTTACTTTCCCGGTTCTGTTATATATAACAGAAGGAACGTATGGCAATCGGTCAAAAAATAACCCTCCAAGATTTTTACATTTTTTGGATCCAGGGACCTTGAAACGCCGAGAAATGCAAAATTCGAAGTTTTTCTCTATGTATGGATGCTATTGTGTATGGGGAAAGGCACGATTTTGTTCATTCTTTGAAGCGCAATAACTCCTGTGCTTTTTGTCGAAATTTTCTGAAATTTTGCAGGGAAGTTTTTGTATTAGGGGAATTGATGTTAGTAAATTCTGGTGGTTAAAGGTCAAGTGGTTGAGGAGATAAAGGTGGTAGTGTTTCATATCTCGAGTAGAATCATACTTAATGACAATTTTACTCGTTATTAGCATTTACAATTTTTTAAAATAAAACCCATCCCTACCCTAAAAAATTAAGCTTTTTGTTATTTTATAATAATTAAAAGTAGAAAAAGTTTTTAAATAAAATATAATAACAGATGGCGCCACTAAAATTTTAAATGTTGTCGGGAAAGTTAAGTAACTCGTTACTTGATTTTTTCTGGAAAGAGTTTATTATTATATTCGGTTGACATTATTCTGAGCAATATTTAAATGTTATTAAACTGAGAAATTTTTATAATTTAGACTTTTATCATCAGTTTTAACCTAGGATAAAAATTGTAAAAAATATAATTCTTTTATTCTTAAACCGGATTGTTCAAAATTAATAGTTTTTAAGTTTGAAATTAAAAACAGAATTACCAAACAGTTGATCCCCTTATAACACTGTTGATAATTCCGTTTTATATGAATTCCATGTTTTACGAGCCACTTAGATTTTACAAATACGTGAGCAGTTCACAGCCCGGCACACGTATTTGTAAAATCTGTGACTCGTACAACATAGAATTCATATAAAACGGAATCATCAACAGTATTTTAGGGTGGTCAACTGTATTATATTAAATGATTGTGCAAAGTTTAGGATATTTAATATAAAGTTTGAATTCTGTAAATCAATTTTAACATACAGGACTTGAGACAGGTGAGATGAAATCCAGGCCAACCACAAATGCAGAGCCAATTAAAAGCATAAAAATACATTAATAATACTAATAAATAATAAATAATAATACTAATAAAGCATATTTTTCGTCACTTATCAAAAACTTTTTTAAATTTATATCGCGATTTTTATGTAAATTTTACGAAAAATTTGTCCGAGACGAAGTCAAATACTCCTGCTGGCTTCTATATTTGGACCTAGTTATTTTGATAAGCTATGATATTCGAATTAATTTATCTAATTGTCTAACAGTTTACATTTTATTTTCTCACAGCAAGTGACTTCTTGGCAGTGTTTATGTTCTTTGTTGTATTAACACACCAGAGAGGAAAATTTACTTCCCTGTGAGTCTAAAATTTATCCATGGAATGAATTAAAACTACGGTATGTTGAATCATGTCTAAATTCAACCATTGAAGTCACCCTCCCTAAAATAACTAAATCAGTATAACTTGCATATTTTAAACCTAAAAAATTAACAAATAAAAGTAATAAGAGGAAGTTGCTGCCGAAATTGAATTTTAAAATATCCTTTAAGGAAATTATAAAATATTATAAAAGATTATATATAAATTTATTATCGTTAATTATTAGAATATTGACAGTAAGAATAGATTTCTTATTTTCCAATAAAAGACATCTCTTTTTACTGGCCGTGTGATGGAAACATTGTTGGATATTTTTATATCTTTATATTGATTATTCTACAGAATTTCGCGACTATCAAAAAACTTTCACTATACGTTTCTTTTATCCTAAAAAAAAGCAAATGTTACAAAGAGTTTTAATGTATTCTTTAGAAAAAAATACATGGGACTTGCAATTTCGGAATCAAAACCTGTAAATACAAGATGGCTCAAAAACAATTAACCATTTTACAGACTAATTTGCGGTGGTATTCAAATAGTTTACTACTTATAAAATTTAAAAAAAAATGTTCAAAATGAGCTTCTTCTTGTTCAATATACAAGTTACAAATTTTGCTAAAAAAGCTTGGTTAATTGAATTTTGGGCCACTGCAAATTTGAAATATTTTAATTGAAGTATGTTCTAAATGTTTGGTATTATTTTAGAAAAGTGTAACAGCAATGCAAAGTATATAAGAGGAATTACTAGTGATTATCTAAANGTCGAAATTTTCTGAAATTTTGCAGGGAAGTTTTTGTATTAGGGGAATTGATGTTAGTAAATTCTGGTGGTTAAAGGTCAAGTGGTTGAGGAGATAAAGGTGGTAGTGTTTCATATCTCGAGTAGAATCATACTTAATGACAATTTTACTCGTTATTAGCATTTACAATTTTTTAAAATAAAACCCATCCCTACCCTAAAAAATTAAGCTTTTTGTTATTTTATAATAATTAAAAGTAGAAAAAGTTTTTAAATAAAATATAATAACAGATGGCGCCACTAAAATTTTAAATGTTGTCGGGAAAGTTAAGTAACTCGTTACTTGATTTTTTCTGGAAAGAGTTTATTATTATATTCGGTTGACATTATTCTGAGCAATATTTAAATGTTATTAAACTGAGAAATTTTTATAATTTAGACTTTTATCATCAGTTTTAACCTAGGATAAAAATTGTAAAAAATATAATTCTTTTATTCTTAAACCGGATTGTTCAAAATTAATAGTTTTTAAGTTTGAAATTAAAAACAGAATTACCAAACAGTTGATCCCCTTATAACACTGTTGATAATTCCGTTTTATATGAATTCCATGTTTTACGAGCCACTTAGATTTTACAAATACGTGAGCAGTTCACAGCCCGGCACACGTATTTGTAAAATCTGTGACTCGAACAACATAGAATTCATATAAAACGGAATCATCAACAGTATTTTAGGGTGGTCAACTGTATTATATTAAATGATTGTGCAAAGTTTAGGATATTTAATGTAAAGTTTGAATTCTGTAAATCAATTTTAACATACAGGACTTGAGACAGGTGAGATGAAATCCAGGCCAACCACAAATGCAGAGCCAATTAAAAGCATAAAAATACATTAATAATACTAATAAATAACAGCATATTTTTCGTCACTTATCAAAAACTTTTTTAAATTTATATCGTAATTTTTATGTAAATTTTAGGGCCATTCTGTGTCCGAGACGAAGTCAAATACTCCTGCTGGCTTCTATATTTGGACCTAGTTATTTTGATAAGCTATGATATTCGAATTAATTTATCTAATTGTCTAACAGTTTACATTTTATTTTCTCACAACAAGTGACTTCTTGGCAGTGTTTATGTTCTTTATTGTATTAACACACCAGAGAGGAAAATTTACTTCCCTGTGAGTCTAAAATTTATCCATGGAATGAATTAAAACTACGGTATGTTGAATCATGTCTAAATTCAACCATTGAAGTCACCCTCCCTAAAATAACTAAATCAGTATACCTTGCATATTTTAAACCTAAAAAATTAACAAATAAAAGTAATAAGAGGAAGTTGCTGCCGAAATTGAATTTTAAAATATCCTTTAAGGAAATTATAAAATATTATAAAAGATTATATATAAATTTATTATCGTTAATTATTAGAATATTGACAGTAAGAATAGATTTCTTATTTTCCAATAAAAGACATCTCTTTTTACTGGCCGTGTGATGGAAACATTGTTGGATATTTTTATATCTTTATATTGATTATTCTACAGAATTTCGCGACTATCAAAAAACTTTCACTATACGTTTCTTTTATCCTAAAAAAAAGCAAATGTTACAAAGAGTTTTAATGTATTCTTTAGAAAAAAATACATGGGACTTGCAATTTCGGAATCAAAACCTGTAAATACAAGATGGCTCAAAAACAATTAACCATTTTACAGACTAATTTGCGGTGGTATTCAAATAGTTTACTACTTATAAAATTTAAAAAAAAATGTTCAAAATGAGCTTCTTCTTGTTCAATATACAAGTTACAAATTTTGCTAAAAAAGCTTGGTTAATTGAATTTTGGGCCACTGCAAATTTGAAATATTTTAATTGAAGTATGTTCTAAATGTTTGGTATTATTTTAGAAAAGTGTAACAGCAATGCAAAGTATATAAGAGGAATTACTAGTGATTATCTAAAGAATTTATCAAAGAAATTATAAAAATTATATTTAAATTATTCTGTGAAAATTTTATAAATTATATTCGTAATTAAAATAAAAGGCATTTTTGATAAAATTTAAAAAGTATTTTCATTCATGTAAGCTTATATTTGAATTTATTTTGATATATATTTATGTTAAAATTTATAAATATATTTGTATATATTAAATATATAAAGCAAAAATTCAATTTTATCTGAAATTTTATTACGTAAGAATTACTGAATGTTATGATAAAACTCTTTAAGATTACGTAAGGATAACTGAGCTATCCGAAATCAATACCTTATTCCTGTAAGATCTTTCTTGTTTTTCACAAAGAATATGTCCATTAATTTTTTTTTATCTCATAATATCAGATTTTTATATTTGCTACACTTGTGATAAACCGCAAACGACTATTGAAAATCATGTAACTTACGACTTTCAGTAGCTCTTTTCATATCTTTACAGAAATAAAATTTTGGCTTTGAGATAAGAAAGGCCACGGAACTAAAGTTTTTCATATAAGTGCTCTTCTGGCAAGTTATTATTTAAAATACCAGAAAAACAGGACTTCTTAGAGGTCGAGAGAATTTCTAGTATATGAAAAAACAGCATTATAGTAGTTTTTTAAGTACAGCTACGGAATGAATATTTTGAAAATATGGTTCTGAGGGCTCATAAATATGAGACCTCATGAGAAGTAATATTATAATAATATGTTGTTAATAATGATATAAGAAATCTTATGTTTAAGTCAAATTCTTTCAAGAAAGCTGGATTTTAGTTTTATTATTATTGATTTGGATAAAATTTTTAACAAGTAAACCATTAGAAAATTGTTTCATATAATTTGCAGAGTGTTATATTTTCGAAACATAATTTGAAGGTAATAATAAATAAACATATATAAGTAACTCGTTACTTGATTTTTTCTGGAAAGAGTTTATTATTATATTCGGTTGACATTATTCTGAGCAATATTTAAATGTTATTAAACTGAGAAATTTTTATAATTTAGACTTTTATCATCAGTTTTAACCTAGGATAAAAATTGTAAAAAATATAATTCTTTTATTCTTAAACCGGATTGTTCAAAATTAATAGTTTTTAAGTTTGAAATTAAAAACAGAATTACCAAACAGTTGATCCCCTTATAACACTGTTGATAATTCCGTTTTATATGAATTCCATGTTTTACGAGCCACTTAGATTTTACAAATACGTGAGCAGTTCACAGCCCGGCACACGTATTTGTAAAATCTGTGACTCGNACTTACTGTTCTGCCATTATAAATTTAATCACATTCATCTTATTTTTATTTCTTTAAGAATATTTTACGGTTCATGTTTTACTAAATTTAGGAAATTACTTATTTCTTATTCGGGTTTACATGTTGTAAATTTATTCTAAAATATAATAATAAGCAATAAATTGAATAATAAATCTATTTTTATTTAAATTTTAGCTTTTTATCCTCTTCACTTAGGCAATGAATGAAATGAAAACTAAGATTAAAATAAGTTTTGATCAAATGAAAACTTGCAATATTTTTGGACAAGCATGGATTCAATTTCCATTTAGAATATATTCCTTTCTGTTTAATCACGATAACAACAGTTTATTCTGAATGTTCCGGTAATTATTTGAAGTGAATGAAATATAATAAATTGAATTTCATTTTTCCAATAATATGATTCAATATTTGCAGTCTTTGTAATTGACGTTATTTTCTTCTGGATTTAACATGTTGAGGAATATAAAACAGAATTAATTGAATAATACCTTAAAAATGACTTCATATCCAAAATTGTTTTAAATTGATGATTGATTGATTGATGTACACGATTATCTCGCAAGGTACTAGCAACTACATAGTTGATTTTAATTTCTGCGTTACAGGGCTAGATTCACAATGAGACCTAATCAATGTAAGTTGAGTTATGAAAATCGATTTTATTTTTCTACGAAATTACGAATTGGATTTAATCTCGAATCTTTCCATAACAGTAAAGTTTCACCCTATCTCTATTTAGGAACAAATCCAATTCGAATCTTTATGGGAAATTCGACTATCTCTACTATTGAATATCGTCGAATTTTCTTAACCATGTAATTTATATATAACATTTGAACATATAAAGAAAAATAATATTAAAATCATAATGGAAGCTGCATTATTAAAACAATCAAAGTTTTTCGTGCAATAAATATCTAAGTATCATATCAAAAATATTTAATTTTTGATATGAAACTTAGATATACAAATTATTTTTATAAAATTAAATAATTAAAGTTTTCATTAATCAAAAACGATGAACGTCGGGGTTCAACGAATTTATCAGCAATAGTTTAAACAGTTTTCCTATATGTTTCACTCTTTATTTTAGAGGAACAGATAATTTTGAGAATATTTTACTCGCATAAATTAAAATGCATCTGTTTTATTTTATTAAGTAATAATCTACTGAGAGGAGTCGAAAAGTATTGCACAGTATTTAGAGATTTATATTTATATAAAAATTTATATTGGAACAGAAAGTGGGCAAACTTGTTAAACTCTACAGTCTTTCAAAGTAGTTTTCTTACTTATCAATTCTTGTTTGCTAGCGTTTTATGAGGTTCACTATTCACGTCATCTCTTTATTTTTTGTTAAGTTCTCGTATGTGCTGGATAATGGCAAATTATGTTTAAAAACAAAAATGAGGTGTCTATCGAAACACTGTACTTCGATCTGTGGCGGAACCTGCACAAACTTCAACAAGTGCTACATGAATCTTCATCGGTTTTTTTATGTAATGTTTCGATTTTGATGAACGATCGCTAATCGTCACATATGACAGCATCCAGCAACCTTCCGCATTGTCCATTTGGTCGCCTGCTCGTCCAGAATAATGCCAGCTACAATACATAAACATACACAGCTGCACTTGTCTTATCCCTAATTACAACTATACAAAAAATGAGAATGATTGCATCATCCATGTGCGAATGTTTCCAGATTGTGCATTTCTGTATTATAAGAAAATATTTTAAATTTCGAAAATGAGATCCATCTGAAGAGGAATTTAAAATTCATCTCATTTTGATTGATGTAAAATGGACAGCAATAAATTGCATCTTTCCATTTTTTTTACATAAATTGCATTTGTACTCAAAATTAAAAGATATTTCATAGATTATTATAGAAAAAATATACGAAGGAAATACTTAAAATTTAAAACATAAAATATTAAACTGAATAGTATTTGCAAAGTATTAATATGTATGTACTGTACTGTACATTACGAAAGAATTGTTTTGGAGAAGACTTTTATAGAATTCAAATAAGGGTTTTACAGAATAGTTTTAAACTAAATTCAAATTAATCTACGAAAAAATTTGACATTAGTAATAGAGCCCTCCATTACTATGTGCATAGTTTTAAGTGGGAGGGGAGTCACGAAAAGTACATCATTGTATACATTGTAAGCATTGTCTACGTGGGCAGCTTTCAGTGGTATTAGCGGCATACAAATTTATTCTTACCGCTTAAGTCTGCTTACTACTCGTGGAAATAAACTATTACATAAAAAATATTTACATAACTCTTTTAAGTGATTTCTTCACTTTTGGGTGTCCATAAATTACACAGATATTGTAGGATGGGTATGTAAGTAATTGGTACGATGTGTCATAACGGGTTGGGAGTGTTTGCAAAAACGTTACGTAATGCTAAGGTTTTTAAATTGACTTTATTGTTTGTTAAATAAGTAGGAATTAAACTCTTCGTAGGTTTTTCACCAAGTGGCTTTTTCGTTGCGTAATTCGCCAAAAACAAAACACGAAAGAATAAAAAGTGTTTCAGAGCGAACTGTACTGCTGCTACTGCTTTGTATGTTATACATGTAATCAATAAAATAATGTAACGTTCAGTACCCCGTGCTGTATATTATTCCATACTACTTTTAATGATCATTGAGGATATATGCGTTATGTAATTATGAGGGTTGGCATGTGCGACAACGTTATGGAGAGTTACAGGAATGGGATACTAGTTGAAATGTATAAAAACAGCATTACATAATTCATGGAAGATCCCTATCAGGTGGTTTAAGAACACCGAAGTACTGTACAGTACATGTAAGTTAATTAAAGAGGTATTACCAAAAATGCAATACATCATTGAGTACAACAATAAGGGAGAGAGTCAAAAGTGGCTCTACAAAAACTATACAGGTAATTAATATGAGGCCTAGACAGTGTTGCCATTTTATAATAATTTTAATAATTAAATTTTTAAAGTTTTATTAAAAAATGTCGGGGATAGATTGGCTATCAGCAACATTCGAATTTCTAACCACCGTGCAGCAGATGGCTACGCTTCTTTTAGCCTGTTATCAGTTTAGAATCCATATCAAATCTCTTCAATCTATAAACAGGTTACAATCTACTTGTTTATGGAATGAAAGCAGCTAGATATTACCTCTACAAAATATTTCATCTACAAGATGTAAAGGATGATATTTCATCTTGCTGCTTGAAAGATAAAATATCATCTTTCACACATAGGCCTATTAACCGACGCATGATTCATTGTGCGTTTGTCATTATGTTTGAAAGATGAAAGTGAAGCTCCAACAAATCATTTACGAACTACTGGTAAAATTATGAGGCTAAAGATTAGAATCGACTCCAAATTCGTCATGCTGAACGAGAATGAGCATATAGAAAATCCTCTTTTCTGCATTATAAAAGACATATTCTGTAAAATTGACACTTTACGCTATTCTGACCAGCTGGTAATTTATATTTATTTTAATCTTGTCACAAAGAGAATATACAGATAAGCTTTTCGAGATAAAGAGCAATTTTAATCAACCCTAAATTTATATCCCTAGAATTTTCATTTAAAAAAATCCTGAAATTAAAATAATTTCAATTACAGGAAAGATTTCTTAAGTACAAAACAATATTAGTGCAGAATTATTATTTTTAAACATATTATTATTATTGCAGTATTATTATTACAGTATTATTATTATATATTTTGTTTAATATAAGATATTGGATCAGTGTTTAATATAAGATATTGCTAAGAAGAAATCATTTTTGAACTTCTAGCTTTGAATAGATCTTGAAATATTTCATGATAATCTACTTACAGAAATTAACACGAACTTCATTCCATAGAACATAACTATCAGATGATTACAGGTAGATAGATTCCTCGATTTTCGGTTTGATATTAGATTGAATGATTAAAAATGTTTCTAGAATCTCATAGAAATACAAAATGGAGTGCTCATTCACTTTCTCAACATTGCTTCTGTGTAGGAGCACTTTTATCATGGATTATCTTGTTAATTAATACTGTATCAAGATACTATTCCTCATAACTGAGTAGCATGAGAATATGTTACAAAAATTTAATAGTTATCAAAGTGTCAATGATGTAGATGAGAGCTTCTTTTGAGTAGATAGCAACATTTGACTTAGCTGGCAATGAACAGCGAAGAACGATCAAGTAGTTAAACTCGTTGCGAAGTCTTCACAGTTTTGTGCATTTTACAAAGTAGTTAGTTTGATAGCTAACGTTTTAAGTGTCTGAATTTTATGCAGTCAGCGTAGTATTTTTAACAAGCGTATTTATAAAACAAATAATAAAATTGTTGGTGACAGTTGAAGTTACGATCACAACCACGTTATATAATAAATTTTGTATTGTTCCGTCATGTATGTACCAAAAAGTCAAGGTGCGTCGTCTGTCCTCTCTATTTAGGGGAGACGACTTATTATGTAGGGAGGAGAGATGACACTAATTTCTTATATATTTTAATAAAAGTAGAGGACAATGAAATAAAGAAAATTAAACTAATTTTTATGTTTCAGATACGTTATCATTTATTATAATACATATTAAATATTTTTATCTTTGGATTAAGAATAAAATAAAAATGTGTTTATTTTCTGCTGACTTATTGTCTTTTTTCAGTGAAATAGCTACAACTCTGATGTAACAATATAAAAATGAAAAAAACATGTTCTTTTTAACACATCGTGTTAGTTTCTAACTTGTTACTCACATTGATTTCTCCACAGGGCATCATCTCTCCTACCCATAGTGCGTCATTTTATCAACCTTGATAGGAGAGATGGAAAAAAGGAGTACCGTAGATATATATATTGCAATCAATCTTATATCATCATAATCTTAAGATAACACTTTTTCTAAAGAAGTTAACAATTACAGAATGACTCACTCTAATTTATTCTTTGATGTAACTCAAATTATTGGATACAGAACGTTTTTTCGAAATGCGCGTCCTTTTCTCTACCTTTATCTTACTTTTATATTATTTTATGTTTTGGTAAAAGTTTAATTACATAGAAAACCATGCTCTTATTTATATAACTCATGTAAAGTAATAATATCTATACACTATTCTACTTGATATTAGAAAATTATTTTACTGAATAAAACATTTTTCTTTGTATAATAAATGTTTCAACAGTAAGAAATTAATACATATTATTTATTAATTGCATATTTTATAGATAATTAAAAAACAGATACTGATATATTCGTTAATGTTTAATCAAAGTAAGTATAGATAATATGTTAATTTTTCAAGTAAGGGAAACAGACCGAGGCTAATTGTTGCAATTTCAACTTAGCATTTTTTTATAACTGAAACTTTGAAATTATAAAACGTCGATTATAGAAATTAGCAAGTTTTCATAATTGCAATTATATCCGAATTCTCGATACTTGAATCATTATCAAGAATGAATTAGGTATAGATACAGAGATAGAGCTGTAATTTATCTACTTTTCGAAATAGACTGTTTTATAAAGTAAAATTAAGAAGTTTAAATATGATCAAAGCTATAATTACAAAACTCAATTCATCAGGTTAATATTACATGCAAGTGTTTCCTTTTACTTCCATCTGTTTCATTTGACAACAATGTATCATCGATCAATTAAATTCTATTTGATTTAAATAAAACTTTAATTTCACATCACTCATTAAAATATGGGGTAGAAAAATTAAAGCTGGTTTAAGCATAAGTTAAACAA
Source organism: Centruroides sculpturatus (assembly GCF_000671375.1). Taxonomy (NCBI): domain Eukaryota; kingdom Metazoa; phylum Arthropoda; class Arachnida; order Scorpiones; family Buthidae; genus Centruroides; species Centruroides sculpturatus. The sequence continues at coordinate 161,207 of NW_019384800.1, read as the reverse complement.
ACTACAGTCTAGGGCTCCCATTATGAGGTTGCAACTTAGGACTTTATGCTTTAAAATTTATCATTATTACTTGGTAGAGAGAAGGCCTCACTCTATGTCTACCAAAGTCTAAATCCGGCTCTCTTCAAAACACTGCATATATATTCCGATCTAATCCAATTTTTCTATCATGTTTCATTTAAATTATATATTTAAAAAGGTAGGAAAAGTTTTATAATCGAAATCATCAGTTTTCTCTAAAATCAAAATTTGCTAATTTCTGTAATTTGACTTGTTTATAGTGAATAACAATAAAACTTTAGAGGGGCGTCTTCCTTTCCTTGAACTTAACTTCTCACAAGTAAACCGATATAATGAAATTTAATATATCGTATGATGAATAATATCGTATAATATTATATTTTTCATTAGCCAACCTTTATAGAAAATTTATTTTGGTGCTTTGTTTTATTCATTAAACTAAAACAGAGTTTTTTGAAGCATGTCATATACTCATGGACGTCCGCAGAAAATTTTCCAAGGGAATAAAGCTTTTGGAGACAATAATTACATCCATAAATTTTTATTTAATTATTTAATCTTTTTGGATTTTTTCGCAAGTAAATTTTAGTATACACTATATTCTTTAATTATAATTAATGCAATATTGTATTCAATGCAGTATTGCATCAATATAAAAAAAGACAGATAAAGCGTCCCATGATCAAGACCATAAGGTTATATATCTCAATCATTTTTACGATTATAATTGGTGGAATGTTTTAGTCCATCCCAGGAGACAATTGCCCACATTTCCCCCTATGCGGACGCTCATGAAATCAGTTCGTATTTGTATGTATATTGTTATTCATATATATACTTAAATACACTGTTCCCTTTCTCTTTTTATACATATTTTATAAAATATACAATTTAACATTATACAAAATACAGTACTGTGTTATTACTCACATTTTTAAAATGAATTTTTTAAAAAAGTACAGATTCATCGAAAGATGAATAAAGAACCTTCTGATCTGAACTCTTGTGATAAAGAACTTTAAATAATGAACTCTTGATCTTAACCTTCATTGGTTTTAAGCGAGATACTAGACTATATAGTTAGCATCAAAATTGTCCATTACTTCGGACCTGACCTGCAATGAATCAGCTATTATTAGCAAGGGATGAGAAACAACATCTCAAGAATGATATTCTCATGGAAATCAGGAAGATCTACATCAAATGAGAATCCGAGTCTCTAATCTATTAGTTCAGAAGGCTTCCTTTGATCACATCATAAACAGAAATTTGAGCTCGTCATTATTAAACACAATTATAGCATAGTAAAATAAGGTTGATGGAATTGTCGAGAAGAATATTTTATCCTAAATCTGCTTTTCTTGGTTAATTTCAATATGAGCTGATATTTACATTCGTGTCGATCAATCGTTAGTTCATTTTCACAAATAACATCTACCTGATTAAATAGATTTTGATGGAATTTGGTAACAAATTTACCGAGAAACATTATCAAAACGCTTTTAAATTTATTCGTATAAAACGAATTAATTTTTATAAATCGAAATACATTTTGAATAATTTTCACTTCAGATAACGATTTGAAAATTTCAAATAAAATTATCTTTTTTAAAATATTTGTCTTATGATACAATTTTACATGTAATTTTTAAATTTCTATATGATTTAATTCTTTTTAAATTTGTGTATTACTGTTTTAATTTATTTTTAAACTAGTTATTATAGTTTTATTATAATCATATAATTTATAATTTAGTGTATACAGTAAACTGTATGCACACATGATATCCAAAGAAAAACATCTGAGATGTAAAAATTGCGCCAAATAAAAAATTATGATAATTTAGACGACAGTTGAAGTATTTTTTTCTTAGGAGTTATTTTTTTGGTAAAGGTAAGTTTGGCGCTTCGAAGCGAAATATAAAAACAATAATAAGGGTAAAAAGTTTTTACTTGGCGCAATTTATTTACATTTCACATGTTTTTCTTTGAATTGTATTATTACATCAAGACCTAAGACGATGACGTACAGTACAGTTCGGTCGGCGTTTGGCGACGGCCGTCAACCGAACGCTTTTAATACGTTGTTTAGTAAAATCGTTATAAAAAGTTTTAATTGACATAAATTTGACCTTTAGTTATTCTGGATAATATTTTGAAAAGTCATTCGTTCCCATGCAATTTTATTCTTGCAAGCGTAAATCACTGATAACGATAGAGGTCTAAGTTTAAGATATGGCTTTCTAGATCCAATATTTTTTCTAGGACTATCTGCAGTGACGGATGATAAAGAATGAAAAAGAAAAACAGTTTTTTTTTGGCGATTTTTGCACTTTTCGATTGCTTATGTTTTGGCAACTCCTTTATAGAAAAACCTGAAGTTTTGAACACTACTTAACAAAACAATTATCTTTCGAACGAGATATTCAGAATAAGTATAGTTCTTTGTGGACGGAGAAATGGACCCCCGAAAATCGGGAACTCTATCTCCTGTATAGTCAGGCAGTAACTTTTTCACTCAGCGCGGTTTCTCGATATGAGTTAATACGAAATAAAGCGCGTATTACATAATATTTGACATTAGCATCTTAAGCTATGTAGCATCCTAACTAGTACTGAATTGCGAGTCCTAAGACCAAGTAGCGACAAGCATATATTTATCGTAAAATCTCTAAGCTAGGCAAGAACCTAAGTTGTCTATGCCGTAAACCGCGAATCAGAGACTTAGTTACCGCTGTATCAGCTAATGCAATGTTACAGAATCCACTAGTTAGTGAGCTCACCAGCCCATTTTCGTATGGTAACATTCAGTCCAATGATCGATTAAAAATTTTTGTATGTAAATTAAAAACTTAATTCAATTATTGAATGGATTAATATTAATATGATTCTATATCTGACATCCTTCTACCACAGTTACTGACTTTTTTATTGCAAAAGGCCCACTAGATAGTACAGTATTTTATGCAAGGCCTACTCAGTGTCAGGTGCTCCACTTGTATATTGTATATCTGTATACATACATATATATCAATAATATAAACTATAAGTATAAATACACTAGTATATATATATTTATATATATATATGTGCCTATTAATTATATTATCTATTTAAGGTTTTATTGTATATTTTGATTTTGTTTTTTGTCAATTAATTTGGACTAGATTTATTTAATAAATTTTGACACGAGATTATAATGTATAAAATAAACTCGAATATTTTTTTAAATAATTCATGATATATAAAATTATTAAATGTGATAACGAATGTTAATTTGAAACTGGAGTTGACATTTTATCTGATAACGTTTAAGACGATATTTTACCGGTAGTTCAAATTTGATCTCTCTTACGTAGATAAATGCATAAATATGAATAGTACATCTAAAAATTATAATTATAAAAATTTCATATGGAAACTTTTAAAGTTTGAGCTTGTATAATGAATAAACTTTATATTAATGTATAAAAATAAGAAGAAAAAATGATAGATTGTCCTCTAAGTTAAGTAAGTTAAATACGTTATAAAGTTTCTATTCAGAACTGGATTTAAACTTATAACTCACGGCTTCAAGTTATAAGAGGCCTTCCTTTCATCAAATGTATTATTATAAGTTTAAAAATATATGAGGCCTTAAACTGCAGGTTTTTAGTTTATATTGTATGAAAACCTGGTTCTGCTTCTACTCTTTAATAGAGCAAAACTTCTGAAAAGCGGAATCGCACGATACCGAGTTATTTTTCCTGTTTTAGCATGTTTCCGTTTTATTTAGGTTCCATTTAGACAGGTTTCACTGAATTATAAAAAGAAATGCTATTTGTGTGTAACGAATCAGTTATAATTTAAAGCATTAAACATAAATTACGATTAAGTTCCAATAAGTGAATATATCATTTTATATTATGATGATTCAAGTAAGAGAAGAGTTTTAAATGTATCATCTTACTTTGAATTTCGGGTTTATAATTGTAAAATATGATTAAATTCATAGCTATTTTGTTACTTTTCATTAGTAATTTTTATATCAAATATCATATACTTCATCAATTGTTATTCTTGCAGCTCAATTTTACATAAAAAACAATAAACGGATGGTTGAAGATTTGATATCTAGTATCGAGTTACTTGTTCGTTATTTATGACTAATATTGACTTATCCTTTTATTTCTATTAATAAATTTAAATAAATTATTATCTTTGCTTATTTAAATATTTATTGTTTTACATCCGTAGGGTCATTAACCGTACTTCTGTGTAATGTCAAACATATAACATGTAGAATAATAATTCTAACTTTAAAAAGGCTATAAAATGCTGATTCAAACGACTTAATTAATTAACAAAGGAATACGAACCTAGGACTCAAAAGATTTAGAAACGTTAGTGAGGCTGGAATGAAGCAGTGCCAAAAGAAAAGACCGAATTCGATTTCCGTTCGATATAGAAACATCTACTATGTTTCCTTCGTAGTGTACAGTAGAAAGGAAATTAATTAAGAAGAGAGGGGAGAGAGGAAACCTCCAAAATATTAAATTTGTATAAATTAATTTTTTACTAATCCTTTTGGCAAGATTTATAAATGAAGATTTTTTCTTGTATTTATTCTCTATTAAAAGTATTTTTAGAGTGGATTAATATTACATTAAATTTAGTTTTGGTTTTTTCAAAAAGTTGAAATATTTCAAATATAAATAAAAAAATACCATTGTACTAAATTTTTCATCTTTTCTTATTATTAAAAAAAAAAAAAAGCTTTGGATTTTAATAAGATTATATTAAAAGTAAAGTAATTTTATCTTGTATAGTGGTTGTATTCTTTCAAAATTTAATATTTAGCGTATGACCTGTGATATTTATTAAAGTAACGTTACCACAATGATGATTACAATCACCTGTTTCCGGTAAGGTCATACACATGTGAAAATAGATGACGAAATTAGGTCACTTTGTACATTCTTTTATAGAATAGAATAGTCTGTTTTATATTTAATCAGTTGTTTAAAACATAAAATATGTTTTAACTCAGTTAATTTTTTCAATAAAGATAATAAAAATGTTTATTATAATTGAATTATATGTAAATGTTAATGCTATTTTATCATGTTTAACGATTAAAAATGCTGAGTTATTTATTTAATTTTTTTTCCAATTGCAAAATTCACAATACAAAGTTTTATAATCTGCAACACGAATTTCGTTTCAAAAGTATTTTAAGATAAAAATTTTTAGGTCATTTCAATACGTGATTTAAAATGTATAACATTAGTAAATTGTAAACTACAATTTTAACATTTTAACTTGCAAAAATTAATGGTACACATTAGTTTAATAGCGTACTTAGTAAAGATTATTAGACACTCCATTTAATGGAACATTTAATAAACTTCAAGAAAAATCTCGTTGGAACTTTATACATATTCTAGAATAATGTAAATAAATCAATATTTAAATTTAAAATTTTTCCAATTTTTCTTAAGTTTTTAAAAGTTTTATGTGTTAAATTTATAGCTACAAAACATCTAACTTAGTTTTATATGTTAATTCCTAACTATAAAACAGAACATAGTTTTATATATAAATTCTGTGCTTATAAAGTCTATAACTAATTTTCTAATTATGAAATTCTACCTAGTTTTTTATATAGCCTACTATATCTAAATCACATGATTATATTATAAAATATTATTATACATATAACAAAATATCCTATTATTACATTTAAATTAAAAACCTTTTAAAAATTACACTTTAATAATTCATACTTTGTGGGTGTCAATTTATAAGGAATTATATAAAGCATTAAAATATTGAGGTTACATTCTGAATGATTAATGCTCAAGAGATTAGGCTAATATGTTTTGTTGCCTTTATAGGGTTAATTTATATTAAACTGTTGAAATATAGTAGTGTTATTTACTTATATAATCGATGTTATTTATTAAGAGGTCATAAAAATGTATGCTTTATTGTATGAGGTCACATTATTAACACGTATTGAGCATATCGATTGGAATTTCGATACGTCTTTAAACAGTAAAAATTATTATTATTATTTTATTTTAGTTGCTTTTGGAGCACGATAATTACTTATACACTTACAGTGTAGCATGCTATTATATAATGCATTCGTTTCTAAATTCAGTTATTATGCATTACAAAATAGTACAGCAACTACAATTATTCTTATTAACTTATAAAAATTTTTACTAAATAATATACATAAATATATAATAAATATAATACTTACGTAAAAATGGTTCAATTTTTCTAATTATTTAAGGAAGATGGAAACATATTGAAAGTTTATCCTTTTAATATTATAAATATGAGAAATTACGTTATTATTATGTCACATAGAATCACTTTCAGTTTTAAATTACGTTAATGTAATTAATAAGAATAGAAAATGTCATGTCTCTACCGACAAAGTACTAAATGTCTGAAAATTACGTCAGTACAAATTTTGTATGACATTACGAAAGACTATTCGTGACATTTTGATTTTCGTAATACGGTAAGAGTTAAAAGATTGACCCGGATATAAAAATTAAAGTTTTCGTAATTTTTTAATTTATTGCTAAGTTATTCATCTTTCGATTGTCAATGATAATATCAAATATTTAGGTTAATTATTGTGATTATCTTAAAGGGACGCCCTTTTTTTAAATTGAGTTCTATGTTAATTAACCTTTTTTTTATTATTACCATATGTAAATACATGTGTAAAAAATGAAGGTAATTTTGTAAATGTTCATAAATATTTTTTTAAATTAAAAGAAAAGACAATTTTTTACGCTAACATGTGAGAATTTTAAATTTTTTTAATAACAATATAATGATAATTAACTTTTTATTGCGATATATAATATTTATATATACAGTATAACAAGCATAAATTATTTTATATAATTATTTATCTAAATTTTTTAAAGTAAATAAAATTGTTTATACTAATATGTGACACTTTTTATAGCTTTTTAATAATAGTAATATTTTAATTACAATGGACATTACATATGTATAGGTGTTTAGTCTAACTGCTAATAACGGTCACCTGTAAACAACTGCCAAAGGCATTTTTTTTAGAAATGTTTCTTTTTGAAATTCATACAAAAAATCCAACAATGAGTTGCTTAACTTTTCCGGCAACATTTAGTGGCGCCATCTGTTACAATATTTCATATTTTTAATTGTTATAAAATGTCAAAAAACTTAATTTTGAAGGTAAGGATGGGTTTTATAAAATAAAATTGTAAATTCTAATAACGAGTAAAATCGTCATTAAGTGTGATCCTACTCGAGACCCTCTTTATCTCCCTATCCCGTCGACTTTTAACCACCAAAATTTACTAACATCAATCCTCCTAATACACAAACCTCCCTGCAAAATTTCAGTAAGTTTCGACAAAAAACACAGAAGTTATTAAGCTTCAAATAGGGTGAACAAAATCATATGCTACCCACTCCTAAACACCTATACACACACATACTAATATCCATACATATAGAAAAAACCTCCGAGTTTTTTGCATTTCTCGATGTTTCAAGGTCCCAGAGTCCAAAAATGTAAAAGTCTTGGGGGGTCATTTTTTGGCCGATTACCATACTTTTCTGACTGTTATACATAACAGAGTAAAAGTAATGACCAGCTAACGGCCACCTCCAAACATCTTTTATGCTCCCATCAGTAGCAGTTTAGAGATTTGACTGTAAATAACAAATAATAAATATAAACGAATGTTTATATTTATTATTAAAGCAAAACTCTTAAAATAAATTTTATAGTAAGAATAATAATAAGTATTAACCTTTATTATTATATATTTTAATAACGAAAAATTTTGTAATTATATATTTAAATTTTAAAAATAAATATTCTTTATATCGCTTTATTATAATTTATATAAACTCTTATATAATACATTTATTACATAATTTATATTCGAATTATTATTTTATATTTTCTAATAATAATTTGTTAATTAATATTTTTATCGTATAAAAATCTAATTATTTAAAATTTAATACATATATTCATCATCATCGTTAGGCTTTATTAATAACTTCTCTTAATTGAAATCATATACAATATTTGCTTAGATTTATTATAAACAAATACAAGCAAGTTTTAATAAATATATGATTTAAATTTATTTTTATATTTTTAAAATAATAATACTTGTTTTAAATATTTAACAGAAGAAGGATTGGGACCATAACGAGAATAAAAAGAAAAACATTTTTAAAAGATTTCAGTCGAAAACGTAAACCGTTTGGAGATAGTAAAGTGTTAAACGACTGTATTCACTTGTCAAAAACAGATGTAAGCTTTCCAATAACCACAGGTGTCGTTAGATTGGTGACAACTCATGTCGTCACTTAACACCTTTCAACTTTTCTTTTTTAACTTTTTTTGTTTTATGTCTATATATATAGAAAATAATTTATATTTTTCTCTTATATTTGCTATATAACTTATTAAATTTTAATCGATAATTTTAGAATAAAAGCCATGTAAATATACTGTATTTTAATATAATTTATTTAAAAAATAAATAAAATATATGCAAAAATGTTAATTAGTTGTTTATATTTATACACAATTATGGTATTTTATACAATTTTATCTACATTTTTAACTAAATATTTATTTATAAATTCTAAAATTAATTTATATATATGTATTACATTTAGTTAGAATTAATTATTAATCTTACTAAATGGACCAGAATTAATTTTAAGAATTTGATAAATTATTCAGAAACTTTTAATTATGTTTTAATTATAAGAGATTTTTAGTGTTATTATTTAAAATGGAATTACTTTCATTAGGATTTTTCTTTATAAAAATAAAAATTTGTAAATCTTAACAAATCATAAATTGTATTTTCTTCTATAATATTTATTTCAATCTTATTAATTAAGTAGAAGAAATTGCTGTAATAAATAATCCTAGATTTAATATTTTTTAAAAATAACTTCGGTACTTAAAAGATTCCCAACAAAATGTGTATTAAATTTTAAAAATTTATAATTATAAAAAAGTGATTTTGTGATAAAATTAATATAATTTCAATTAATTATTTATTAAAATTTAAACTGCATTACTCTTTATATAAATTTTTAAATAAGTGTAACATATTGTTAATTTAATGGTGCTTCAATTATTTAAAAATCTTTGCGTAATATTAAACATTAGACATTGTTTTAAAAATAATAAAAATAACTTGTAAAAAAATTTGATTTGTTAAAAGTATGTTTCATGATTTTTAAAAAATTTTCTTAATTTTAAAATATCTTTTTACTTTTTACATGTTTTATGANCAAATAAAATAAAATTACATATTTTATAATTTATATTCTTACGTGGATGGTAATCACATTATACATTATTCCTAAATTTAAGAATTTGCATTATTTTTTTTTTTTAGAAATAATTACTTTAATTCATAATAAACTTTTTTAGTTATATTATTTAAATTTAATATTTTTAAAGCATTTTTTCGCAAGAATAAAATTTTATTATGATTTTTATTGTTGAATATTTTTTAGATGTAGAGCGTTATGGACATACGTACACTTCTGAAAATATGTATTTTACATACAAAAAAATTCAATCTTCATTTTATTAAATGTTTTTTTATGCTATAGAATATGATAGAAGAACATACTTCAATCAAACTACATATGTGCTGAGAATTTATAAGGAAAAGTTTAATTTAATGAGTTTTTAGAAATTGTTATTTAATTTTATTGAATTAGAGTAATTTATACAGCGTTCATTTTTATATAAAATATAGGTTAACCACTTGGAAAAGAAACAATAGTTTAAATAGTACAATTATGTAAAAAATTAGGCGTGATATCCTGCATTTCTACATTTATAAATAAGAGGATATCCTTAATATAAATAAATAAAAAAATATTTTATTTTTAAAAAACTTGTTGATAAAATTGAATTTATTAAAGAACCTTATAAATTTCGCGTGGACTAACAATATAAGTAATTGTTAGAATATTTGCTGGTTTTTTATAATTTCAAAATTTAAGTTTAGTTCCTACTATATACAAAAATATAATAGTTGGTAATATTACTTTATTAACTAATTAGTACTTTTCATTTATGTTTAATGGTAATTGCTAATTAATTAGTAAATTAATTAATTAATTTATTTATTTACTAATTAATTAGTAATTAGTAGAAGAAAAACAGAAATTAGTTAATAAATAGTTCTAAAAGCAGGAAAATTTATTAGCATACCCAGGTATGACATTGACATGAATTTATAAATAATTGTATGGGGCTATTTAAAAATTGGTGAACAGTATACTGTTTTCTTACATATTATAAGATAAATGTATCATGTATCATATAAATTTTTCTTGAAGAAACTATATAATTTATATTACTTTCAATTCTAAAAAATGCACATAAAATCTTACTTTTTATTAATTACATTTATAATTTATAAAAATTTTTTTAACTATTTATGATATATATTACAAATTTAA
>NW_019384800.1:144398-149542 GCF_000671375.1 Centruroides sculpturatus | reverse complement strand
ATATTACAAATTTAAGTATTATAAGAAAACTTTTAAAATATTTAAAATAATTATTAAAAAATTTATTATTTCGTAATTAAAACTCTTCTAAAAAGTATAAAATGTGAAACTTTATTATAAAATGATAAGTGTATTTATAAAATAAGAGTTCATTAAATTAAAATTAAATGAAATTTTCTACAATATTTTTTCTATTTTTTGAAATTATGAAATAAAAAAAGTATGCAACATTTTCTCATTTTCTAATCTTGAATTAGAGAACTTCTAGTAAAAAAGTATAGAATTATTTTTTTTACAATTTTTTATGATTTATTCGTTTATATTGTAACTTTACTATCTACCCAATTAATTGTATCAATTGATATAAATGCTGATTAATCTTTTTCTTATTTATTAAATATAAATAATCTTTAAATCTTATAAGAAGATCGATTAAGTACATATAGAAACTACCAACTGATAGGAAGGATAACGGATGAAAGCTATTTTAATTTTCTTAGTGTAATCTGGAATCAGTCAAAAGACAAGAAAAAATTTGATATAAAATGTTTGAAGTTCAAAAGAAGAAGAAGAAAAAATTTTTAATAAAAATCGTTTTCTTTATTATTTTTTCTTCTAGATAATATCTTTTTTTTATATTAATAAAAATAATAAATCTTATTTTTAAAAGTTAAAAATTTTTTAATAGAAAAATGGATTAAATAGCTTTCTTCAGTTGAAATTGAATTAATTTAATATTATTATAAATTCAAAAATTTTGAGACAAATTTCGCGCAATAGATATAATCACGTACAAAGAAATCTTTATAAAAATTAATTTCTACATTTAATATAATTGTTAAGAAATTCAATCAGATTTAATTTTTTTTATTGAAAAAAAACTTATGCTAATAATGATTATATTTAATATTATCCTTTCTATTAATTAAAAAAAATTATAATGTGATGTAATATGAATTCGGAAATTGAAAATATGTGTGTGTGTGTGTGAGTAACCTTTACAGAAAAGTAATCTGTTAGAGTTTACATATATTATTATTATTCTGTTATACAGAAATATATTTTAACATAAGAAAATCTGTTTAAAATTTATATTTATGTCATACTTTTTTGAAATAAAAATGTTTCTAAACACCTTTCACATGTTATAATACACTAATAGACTAAATTATAATACAGTCGACCCCCCTATAACGTACGTTCCTATAACGACAATTCCTATAACGTAGCGAAAAAATTGTAGCAACTTTCGTATAACGTACCTCCTATAACGTCGTTTCGCGACAAGATTGATAGAGTCTGGACCAATAGTGGATGAGCAGCCGAACTACTTTCCTCCGACCCTGCGCCACGCTACGGAGCGGCTAAATTGAGTTTGCTATCGTCTGTTTAGTATTATATATAAATTATATATAAATTAGGTACTGTACATATAATTATATATTAATTATATATAAATTAGGTACTGTATATATAATTATATATTAACTTAATTTATTGTAACTTTATTATAATTATATATATGCTTTCTGCCGCCTGGCAACACGCTACGGAGATTTTAGGCTAGTAAGTTGAGTTTATTATCGTCTGCACAGTATGTAAATTAGGTACCGTAAGTCTAATACAGCACTAATTTTATACATTTCTTGTGAAAGAAACACTTCTTATTCAACGGCCATAAAAATTATTTATATTAATGATGTCTCCAAAGGTCAAGTTATTTTTCTGCGAAAAATTATTTATCAGAAATCGCGGCCGCCGTTTCGTGTGCTGTTCCGCGACGATGACAAGCTTTGAACAACGGGCGTAGTCGAATGGTGCACACTCGGTAAGTAATCCTATAATTTTTTGTTTATAGCATAGTTTATACAGATTACTCCCAAAAAATTATACGTGTTTTGGAAATGTTGAGTCGAATTAGTCTAGAATCGGTTAATTTTATAGAAGAAAACCTTTCGAACAGCCTTAGTCCGTAAAGTTCCCACCTATCGGGCTGCGATTGGCTCATGTATTTAATCGTTCCTACAACGTAATTTTCGGTTAGCGTGGAACGTATCTAAGCGTTATAGGGGGGTCTACTGTATACTATAATATAAATTCAAAAATATTTAAATAAATTTTGCAAAACAGATAGACTCTTTTATAAAGAAATATGTAAAAATATTAATTATGTAACTAATTTCTCCATAAATGTAATTGTTTAGGAAATTAATTAAATTTAAGTTTTTTTTTATTTTAAAAATGAATGAAAAACATCATTTATACGCTAATGATTATTATCTTTTAACATTATCCTTCTCATTAATTACAAAAATTGTGATATAATTTTAAATTTAAAAAATTAACTCAACAAGATTATTAAAGTTAACCATTACAATGCCAAAGAAAATCTAATGTGATATAAATCATAAAGACTTGTTAATCATTAAATTTTGTTTTAAATACCTCAGAAAATTTTTATTATCATGTTTTAACAACTTAATTTATTCATGTTTTATTAATTTTCTAGGTAACAAGTTTAATATTAAATTTTTGATAAATTTTATAATAAAATGCTCATTAAAATACTAATTAAATTTCATATGAAGTGAAATAATAATTTTTCATCTTTATAAGTTTAAGATTTAATTATATTATTTTATTAATTATAATTAAGATATAATGGATTTTTAAAAGAAGTTTATTTATTATAAATTTTATTTTTTCCATTAACAATAAATTTTTATTATTATCATATTTTTCATTTATAACTTTGATTTTTTTTATTGTATTAAAGTATAGAATATAAAGTTTACAGAATATTAAGTTTATGTGTGATTGAATTTTATTTTATATTATTGAAAAAGATTGTTTATACATTTTTGATTATATAAAGCATTTCTTATAAGATATGATATGTATAAATGAACAAATATAAGAGACTATACATTAATTACGTGTACAATTTAAGAAGTGAAGGAATCGGAAAACGTACAGTAAAATTATACGATAGGGAGGAAGGCCGAGAATTGTCCATGCAGGCTTTTTAGTGGTATTAGAGGTATATGAATTTGTTGTTATAAAAGTACTTACTAATCGTGGAAATAAACTAACAAAATATTTGCAGTACTTTTTCGTGAACTATTCTACATATCATTAAACGGGAGATATTTGCCAAAAGTAGATCATTGTATACAACAGGGAGGGAGGACGTGAAAAGTGGCTCAAAAACTGTACATGTAATTAATGGGTGGCCTCTGACGTAGTATTCATTAAAATATTTGCTAACAATGAGATAATAAATAAATTAAAAATAAAAAATGTTTACTTATTTCTTAATTAAATATAAATAAAAATTAAAATGGACGTAGAAATATTTGTATAAATTTCTTTAATATTGAGTAAAGTATGCTTCATTTGTATTACATGACATTAAATTCGCTATATAGTTAAATTTCGATTTATTGGCACAATTTGTTTGCGTATGAAATTGGAACTAAATCAAGTGTGAAAATAACTGAAGTATTTGAAACAATAATAACGCAATATAGTACTGTAATAAGATCTAAATACAGGTCTTATGCTGCCAGTTTGAAAGTCATGTGATTTGGTGATAACAACCTCCTTTGCAATACAAAATCGTGCATTTAGTAATTCATAGATATCGTAGGGTTCTCTATTTAATATTTATGAGACAAATAAATTCATAAATATTCACTGACACTTTACGAGGATAGCCCTATTTAGTGTGTCGTCTATTTATATCGAGGCTTCACTATATATACTTTATACCTTATTACTTCGAATTTAAGTATTAATATACACTTTTTTCATATTTTTATGAAATCAACGTCGAGAAACTTCTTAAATTCTAAATAATTCAGCATCTATATATGTACAGTACAGTACATACATTAATTAACCCACTTTTAAATTAATATCATTAAGAAGATTCATCCAAACAGACTCTGCTCTGTACATCGAGAAATCGAATCAGAACTCTCATGTTACAGAACTGCAATTGAAAACGATACTTGTTGAATGAATCCTTTTATTTCAATTTCTTTAAAAATAAAATAAATAGCATTATGAATGAAACATTTTCCTTGCCTTTTACACATCGAATGTTATGGAGTTTAATTACCATTATACTTGTTTAGCCTAATTAAAATACAGTAGATCTAACTAAAATTTTATAATTATAAATTTAATTAAAATATATTTAAGATTTTTAATGAAAAATAGTATGCGATTTAATAATGAGAAGAATGGTAGGTATCAGATATGATATACACGATAATTTACTCTCATTTAATTTTAAAAAGATTCTTGGTACAAGATGATTTTCTGTTTACTTTTTCGAAACCTTTCACCATTGCCTGAATAATTCAGCTAACACAAACATTCAAGTAAATCATCAATATAACGTTAGCATAACTCTTTCATTAAAACTCGAGAATATTTTCTTTTTTTCCGAGTCAATTGAAATGATGAATTGCATCTTAATGACTTAGAAAATGAAAAAGTTAAATAAAATAACTTATTATAAAAAAAAGATCAATTTATTTTCAGACACCTTGATTTATATCATTAACAGTGTTAATATACAAGTATTACTTTTGATGTTATTTTATTCAATTAATTTATTTTTTCTCAAATAATTTATATCTTTAATAACAATAGAAATTAAGCAACAGTATTTACTTAATTTTTAATTAAGAATGGAGTAACATTTATTTAAATTATATTAGTAATTATTAAATATATGATATTTTTTAAATAATGAATGTTTATGATTACTTTTTAATTATTTGTTTAATTTTTTTAATAATTAAAATGTTTCGGAAAATGTTAAAATTAAATATTAAATTATTTGATTTAAGTATTACTATTGACATTTTAAAAGATTTTCTAAAAAATAAATCAATATTTATTTCCGTTAATTAATTTATTACGTTTATATAATAAAATAAATAAGAATATAAATATAATTTCAACGAGTTTTTTAAAAAATAATTTATTTTATTTATATTAGATTTATATAAATAATTCAAAGAAAATTTTATTTTATTTCTTATTTATAATTTATTTTAAAAATTTACAAGTTAAAAATAAATTTTTCATGTTAAAGTTTTATGTTATTATTTAATAAAATTTGAATTTTA